>NC_089751.1:31922860-31930360 GCF_040412425.1 Macrobrachium rosenbergii | reverse complement strand
TGAAAAAGGACTTGTTGCAACAAGCATATTCACCTACAGAAGATGTATACAACCCAATGTTAATGCTTGCGTGCTGCTAACGAATAGTTTTCCCTATTCAGGCAATGATTGAAATCTTTAGGACCATACTTGGAGAGCATTTTCCAAAGTAAATTTGGCAGAATTTGTTACGTGAAAGCTCTGACGAGGATGTTGAATTTCTCAAGTATGAGGATTTGTTTTAGACCAATGACATTCAAGCTGATTGTTCCAGTACCGCTTTGAGAGCAGCAAACTACCACTCTGATCTTGAAAGTGCACTAAAGGAAAGAAAGGAGGGTCTTTTCCGGGCTGTTGTCACCGTTGATGATGTCTCTTTTATTAAGCCTGATGGTTCACCTACGTCTGCCCTGCTGCTGAAACTTTTTGTAATCCCGTTGCTGCCTTTGGTCCACACCTGAATAGGACTGCTTCTGCTGGTCCTGCTGCTCTCGATAATGCTTATTGCAAGATTCAATACAAGTCCCGTCAAGGCTATGTCATGATTGTGCAAGAAACATTATGCAAACATACCGAAGTAGTTGAAAATGGATTGTGGAACAGTCTCCCTGAGGATGTTGTCCAATTGGAACTTCAAACGTTCAAGCGGAGATACACCGCATTATAACCCTAAAACAATTCTCCCTGTATTGTAATAATTTACTCATATTTTTATCCATTTAGTTGTGGATTTGTTAACTGATTTTTTCTTTTCTAATAACTGATCTCTTTCTGTATGCCTTATTACCTCTCGTTACTTTTTCAAGTGAACCACGTATTAGTTGGAAGCTTGAATTTAAAATCAATGTTGTGCCCTGATTTTCCATCTCTAAAAACTCCTGAAGTTTCTGGTTCTCATTTCCCTGTCTCTAAACATTTCTCCAGCTTGCATTTCTTACATTTCTACCTATAACACCTCTATTTTCATTTTGTCTGATGACTTTGTTTAATTTCTGAACACTTGCTCTTATATTCCTCTCTCTCCACTATTTTACTATTTTTCTATCTCAACAATGATTTATTACTCCCTTATTGGTTTTACTGATATTAATGTTGACTGATCTTAAGTAGTGTTTGCCCCAAAAGTGATATGATATTGAACTCCGAATCCTTTCATTAAAAAAAAAAGTCTTTTTTTCATTAAATCCTGCAGTATCGAAAAATGCGTCACTGATTAGATGGATAGCGTTTTCAGCCTTCAGACTTCGTCACAGAGAAGGCATCACATGAGAGAATGATATAACGCTGAGCACGTAAAAGCATGTAAGCACACTCACGCACACATATATATACACATATATACGATACTGATCTTCTGACACATAGTACCATTGCATTTTTAGAGATAGTTATCATTATATTGCATTATTCCTTCCACGCTGAAAGGCATGAAAGCTAAAAATTTCCTTGCCCTAGATTATTACTGTGAAGTCTGAAGATGAAGTTGACAGGAAAATGTTTTGTAGAAAGGTAGACAAGATCTTCATAAATACAATAACTAGCTGATCAAGGCTAGAGTGAATCAAACAATGCATAACGAGTTCCACTGGTAAAAAAAAATTAAAAAAAAGTGGGGGAAGAGAAAGGTATAATAAAGAGACCAGGACTTTGTGACAAACCACAACCAATGAAAGCAGCAGCATGGAAAGTAGAGTAGCCAATTGCCAGATACTGCCAGAGAACGCCGTCCTAACGGAACGTGCAACGACAAAACATACCGGTAAGCGGAGCTTTGCGAAATCTGCGTAGATTGTTTGAGACTTATAAAGACTTGGCTCATCGAAGATTAAAATTATAAAAAGAACTTCGATAACAAGATAAAGCCCTCCAAAGTTCCACGGGCAGGATGACTCGAGATGCGTGCGATAAAAAAATCCTAACCTTGAAGGCAAAGACTTCAAGGACTTTGCGTTCAGATTCTGAAATCGATCAAAAGCGTTAACAGTTGCAGAGTTAAAAGCATAAGAGAATAGTTAATGCAGCTACCGGTCGAATGCAGAAGTTTGGGTATGCATCCCAAATTTAAATCGTAAGGTGAACAAGTAGACTAAACCCATGGACCAGGCCAAGAGTACTTTCACGGAAAGAACTTTTTTAATTTTTTTTTTTTTTACTTTATTTGTTAATTACCACGCTCTCTCAAACAGAACAAGTTGAACAATATTTAGGCTAAGAAGCGATGTAAACAGCTAGACCGACTACAGACGAGAAATCTAAACACTAGTTAAAATTGGTAACCACAAAGAAGCTTCATTAGTGGTAGATAGCAGTTGTTGCAAGAGAGTCCTTTGAGTATTTATAATGGTTTTTATCATGTGAGGTATATATATATATATATATATATATATATATATATATATATATATATATATATATATATATATATATATATATATATATATATATATATATATATATACACACATCTTCAAGGAACAAGGGAAACGAAGACCTCCATTCTTACAAATTTATTGCCGACGTTTCATGACACGTCACATTTTCAAGGCAAAAAAAAAAATAATAATAATAATTTGCACCACAGATAGAATCACGGTATTGAAAAAAATTTTAAAAATTAAAATATTTAAAATTCACAAAAAATGGCAACGCAGCGTTAAAATTAGGTATATAAATGAACATAAAACAAGGAAAAAAAAGAAGGATCACAAAGGATATAGGTCAAGGGAACCAAGACAGACTCCAAGCGAAATGAAAGAATAATTACTGAGAGAATACAGAAAATATGCATAAAGGAAAAGCTAGGCAACATATAACTTAGTTGACGACAATTGAGTATTTAACGAGGGAACAGTTAGTTCTCTTTATAATAATAGACTCTAGGATAGTTAGATCGTGATGGTTGGAGACCCGCCCTGCTATTGAAAAAATCTTCATCTCTGATGTTTGTTTTGCACCGTACAGCATCGTTTCTGATGTCCGAGTCCTCTGGATTCGATAACTTGCATCCTGTACGGTAGCTTAAGCCTCTAAGAGAGTCAATTCGTACCCTCAACAGCCTCTTTGGTATTAATTTAACGTTTAAAGCAGTATATATATATATATATTGTATATATATATATATATATATATATATTTATATAAATATATATATAATATATATTATATATCTATATATACACACATATAATGTACTCGTATATGTGGTATTTATACATATATATAAGCATGTTATATATATGTATATGTGTGTGTGTGTATGCGTGAGAGAGAGACAGACAGACAGAGAAAGAGAGAATGTTTTTATCTTGTCATGAACATACAATAGTTTGCGGCAGGTACTTTCAATATATTTTAGTACAAATAACATAATAAACGCAGTGGACATGACCTGTCGTCTCCAACATGGAACCAACTGGAAGAGATAAAATTATTTATCTATAACTGTACTTGTATGCCTATCTTATCATTAAAACAATTACAGTTAATTACAATATCTCTTATCTCAGTTCTATGAAGCAGTAACCTGACCCCTCTGAGTGACACGCGTTAACATTATTCAGTGTCAGCAAAACAATTAGCCCAGAGCAATGGTCTGCTTAAACTACTTAATGACAATAATAAACAATATCCAATATTTATGTTGTTTATAATGCGACTGGTATCCCACAGTCAGCAATTTCAACAGCTTTGCAGTTAGTATGTACCTTTTCCCTTTCCACGTTTTCCTGTATGGGCTTATATATACATACATACATACATACATTCATACATACATATATAATATATATATATAAAATTATATATGTGTGAATATATATACACACACATACACACACACACATATATATATATATATATATATATATATATATATATATATATATATATATATATATATATATATATATTCAAATTAAGCCCCATTACTATAACAGGGGCGGTTCCAGAGAAATGACGTAATGGTCACTGCATGTTATTACTCTGTGCATAATACTTCCACACCATCAGCCACTCCATACACAGCATTATGCTGAAATCCCTGCACACGCTGAACAAATTCACCTTTCTCTTGAATGCACTCTTGGACTGCATGGATATTAAAGCCACTCTTTCCAGTGGTCTTTTCTCACCATTCTCGCAACATGACCAGATTATCCCATAATACAATGATCCATCATTTCGCCTAAGATGTAGAGCTGTGGACTGGCACTCGCTAGACCGGAGTTCGATTCCCTGGCCGGCTGATGAAGAGTTAGAGGAATTTATTTCTGGTGATAGAAATTCATTTCTCGCTATAATGTGGTTCGGATTCCACAGTAAGCTGTAGGTCCCGTTGCTAAGTAACCAATTGGTTCTTAGCCACGTAAAATAAGCCTAATCCTTCGGGCCAGCCCTAGGAGAGCTGTTAATCAGCTCAGTGGTCTGGTAAAACTAAGGTATACTTTTCACCTAAGATAACCTCTTTGCCACTTCTAAGTATCTCCACATGCCTCACCATTTCTGTTCTTCATGTGCCACATTAAAATAAACTCTAACAAGTTAAACTCTCAAATATCTATGTATTCATCCACCTTTTTAAATAACATTCCTTGTTCCATCTGTCTAGTATCCATTTGCCCTCTTTGCCATACTTTTGTTCACGTTTACTTTGCATTCTCTGCAGTTAAAATAATTTTCAAACTTTTCCACTAGTTTCTGCAGAGTCCGTAACTATCCATTCAGCACTCCATTCATGACCCATTTTCCTATCCTACATCTTTGAACCTGCGTCTATGTTGATATATATAACACATCCCTCAACCCATAAAGACATTGGTTTGGTAACTATAAAACTGCGGTTGTGCTAAGAGATAAAATGCAAGGGTAGGCGACAGGGAGAGAGATGGTGTTAGAACAGGGGTTCCCAGTCTGAGGTACATGTACCCCCAGTGGTACATTTGTACTCTTCAGGGGGTACATTGGATCTAAGAGAATAACCATTACTGCGCAATGCATGATGTAATCTGCATTGAGATTGCACAGAGTCGTTTTGTTTAATTTCCTCACTTTAGCAAGCAAAGCTTTTACTTAAGTCATAACCATTTGTTTTTCACCATTATGGAACTTCCCGCGGCTGTAATCTGTACTCGTACCCGGCCTGAAAAGATGCAGTCTACACAAACAGATTTCATAACAAAATTATATTGTTTTTCTTTTTCATAATCAACTTTTAAGGGTACACAGGAATCTATAAAAATGCCCAAGGGGTACAGAAGAACAAAAAGTTTGGGAACCCCTGTGTTAGAAGGTACCGAATTCTTGGTGTAAATAAGAAGGGGGAGAATCTTCTGGCAGTGTATTTGGAAAGGGGCTTGATTGTTGGAAATCCTTGGTATCTATTAATTTGTTAATTTTTCTTTTTTTTCCCAACAGCTGATCTCTTCTTTCTGTATTTCCTATTATCTTCTGTTACTTCTCTCAAATGAACGCCATATTCTTTGGAACTTGAATTTCCAGACAGTGGCCCCTATAGGCCTGTTCCTGTGAACAGGGTTCATCTTCTGAATAATAATATTAATAATAATAGTGATTTCATTAAATTTATACGTGATTATACTTGGGAATGAGAAAATGGTGAAGAAATAGGTTTGCCAAGTTATTTGTTATCATTATTGGTCTAAAGTAGTAATTAGATAACATTTCAAGTTGTAGAGATAGGAATGAGAATGTTGCTGATCACGTGAGTTGCATATGAAGGGAGTGGAAGCTTTGACCTACAATTAAGCATATGAAGAAGGGTATAGTAGTTGAAATGTTTATCAGATTTCGTGACGGGTCATAAGACAGTCATGAAATTTGTGGGTACTGGAAGGTAAAGAAGAAGGAATTAAAACACTAAGGAGTTGAATTAGGAAATGAGAAGCTTAGAGAGAGGAAAAAATAAGAGACTATTTAAACCACATTCATATGAGGAGATAGCGTACAGATATATATTGCACACACATTTACAGTATATATACACACATAAGCAAATTAACTTCCCTTTGGTTCCTAAATTCTTCCTTAAATTCTGGAAATAACTTCGGAAAAAAAAATGGGGAAATCCACCGACAAACCTAGAGTCACTAATCTGTCAGGTGTTCAATACACATCAAGTTATTAAGAATACCAGGTGTTTCATGTTCGTGGCTTCACGCTGATTTGTTTTCACGTGATCAGTCCATGATTTCGCCACGGCTAGAAATAGCCGTACCAATAGATAACTGTTCTGTACGAGAGTAGCATGTAACGCTGTACAGTAGCAGGAAGCGGCCAGAGCATAGGATGTGACGACGTTTTTTTTTTTTTGCTTGGTTGACAAACTGGATGATTTCACTGCTCTGTACTTCCTCTACAGTATTTCCCGAGATCTTGAAGTTTTTCTTTATTTAAATTTCTTTCTCACGATTCCTTACGATTCATGGTACACAGAATAACGTGTCAAGTTCTCCATTACAACTTTGTTCATTTTTACGTTAAGTATTGATATATGACTTATACAGCGTAGACGAGATATAGTTTAGAATTATTGCAAAATATGGCAACTAGCTTGCAAATACGTCACTACTGCGCAGTCGCATGACGTGCCAGTTGCTTTGTGTTATTATTCTCGTTGCAAAATAAGGGAGTTATAAGTGAAACTAATGTCCATTTGTTTTTTAAGTGGTAGCTGATAGTTCATTGCGATCAATATTAATCACTTCGAAAGCATTCTTGTGCAAGATCCATATGTATCAAACGTATAGCTGTGGGTATCTGGCACCGTTTGCCACGAGTCGAGTTTCTGGTTCTCTATTGTTTCATTACTCTCTCTCTCTCTCTCTCTCTCTCTCTCTCTCTCTCTCTCTCTCTCTCTCTCTCTCTCTCGTAAATTCTGCAAAGTTTTCTGTTTACATTATGGTTGTTGGTCATCGTAAAATATTTTTTTCATGTTCTTCATTAAAAGTTGATTGTGAATTACTCCAAGATACGTCTTGTTTTGTACATATACAGTATACTTGGCAAAAGGCCAGGTAGTAAGTATATTAGTTAATTTTTCAAGCGATTCAAACGCATTATGCAGCAGGTGTGTCCGTTAGCAAGTGTTAAAACACCTGGAGAAGCTGACTTTTGTCAATTAAACACATGGATTGTTAGAATTTTAGCTTTTTGAGTGTATGTCTCAATATACATGTTTGCTAACCGAAAATTAGCTTAAAATGAGTTTACCCAGATATGCTTAAAATGCACGTTTGCTATTATGAAATGCACGAAAATTGTTTGCTGAACAAACATTTGCGTATAAATTTTTGCTGTTGTGTGATGTGCGTTTAAATATTGATTATATTTGCTATTCGAAAGTATGCATCCAATGAGTAGGGTATTTGTTTGCTTTTAAAAATACTGACTGGGCGTCCAAAAATACTTAATGTATGTATGTATTGTTTTGTCCGAAAGTGTTTCCGTCTGCAAATGTGCTCACGAGAATATGAAGTATTCAGTCATGGCGTAGCTGATCGATGA
>NC_089751.1:31840360-31917860 GCF_040412425.1 Macrobrachium rosenbergii | reverse complement strand
ACTGAAATTGACTGATAATTAAGGGAATTATTGCCATTCATTAACTGTTGCGATTTTTCGTAAGGCGTGAACCTTTCCTTCCAAGAATATATGTAAAATCTTGCAGAAATCTAAGAAGCTGGTCCAGAAATTATTAACACCACTGTCCTAATGGCCGAAAGTTAATTTGCAGGTTCATTATAAATACGCCCTTCCTGTAAAAAAAAAAAAAAAAATGACAGCTGCGAAGAGGAATAAAAAACATGTGATGGAGGCTTGACTGGTAGACTTATATCCAAACGTTGCCATAACCTTCAGTAATATTGAGAAAAATGACAGGAAGACACCCATTATTTCTTCAGCAGTAAACTCAGATGTGTTTAGGAGGGGGTAAGATATCACTGACTGGATGGGATTAAGCGGCCTTGAGATCACAACAGCATCTTAGACTAGTAGTAACCAACTCTGTTCGCGGAAGATAGAAGCGTAACAGTTAGCATCTTATAAATGATTAAATTTTCCTGAGGAGACAAGTACCAGCTTCAAAATACTGTGTACAAGGACGCAAGAGCACAGAAACAATTCCATAAGCATACTACTAAAAAGACTGACTATATATAAATATATATATATATATATATATATATATATATATATATATATATATATATATATATATATATATATATATATATATATATATATATATATATATATATATATATATATATATATATATTATGTATATATAAATGCATATATATATAATATAATGTATATATGTGTTTGAACAGAATCCCTATGCTGGTATGGTGGTTAGTGTTGTGGCATGCCACTCAGATGTCGCAGGTTCACGTCTCCCCCAGGGCGATGAAAATCACTGGCTCTGTATCATGATCAGTTACTGCTACAGAGTGGTATCTGCAGTGGGAGGTTGAAACCAACATTCTTTGGAAGCTTGAATTTCAAGTTAATGACTCCTGTGTGCTTGTTCCATGTGAATAGGTTTCATCTACTGAAGTAGTAGTAGTAGTAATAATAATAATAATAATAATAATAATAATAATAATAATAATAATAATAATAATAATAATAATAATAATACTAATAAATGAGCACAGGGAGACATAAAATGAAATATCCAGGAGACAATAGGGAGCTCATGGAAATTAGTATTTTGATAAAAGCGAATGTCTTAAATATAATCTTTTACAATCTACAGACAAGGAATCTCTCCACGATGTGATTTTCTTGATTAAGTTTTCTCATGCTACTTTCACAAGTGTGTCTTTGTGCTCCCTCGTAGAACTGGTGTATTATATAACTTTCTATCAAGCAGGTTCATTTTACTCAGTAAGAAAACAGCTCTATACTATCTTTGTTATCATTTAAAGTCACTTTCAGTCACATAAGTTCTTTATCTCTGTGAATGTCAGTTACAACAGGTTACAGCAAATCTCTGTATTTTGGGTGCTGGTGGGACATCATTAACTTTAAAAAACAAGCGAATAAAGGCTTTTGAGAATCTAAGAGTTTCAGGTGCTTAGAAGCTCCACCAAGTGAACATAAGTAAATATTCTCAGCTTCTCCTTCCCCTCAAAATTCTTTGCTTGGAAACAAAACTTCATGAGCCTCAAGGGAACATTCTTATCCAGAATCACACCGAAAGGCCATGGGAAACAGTTCTGTACGTGACTTGGAAAGTATGGACAAAACGAATTTGAACTCCGGCTGAGTTTAACTATTGCTTGCGGTTGGTCGATAAAACGAACGATAACGACAGTCATGAGAAAGCGTTACTTGCTCTTTGATGCACTGGAATATTAAACAAACTTTAACTCGATTATGATAAACGGTTAATGTGACGAATCACAAAAGCATATAAACGATTATATGCATAGAACAATCAGCAGCCACTGTCATGATTAGTTATTAAGTTCAGCAAACAGATGTATGCAAATGTTTAAACGCACGAAACACTGGCTAGCATGCAACCAACTGTTACTTTCAACCTACATAGCTCTTGAGTAATGAGTTCTGCTCTACTTCAAGTTGCCCAAAAACCGGACAGAATTTCACTGTGCAACTTCTGCCAGACATACAGCTCTTTGTTGCCAAAAAAAAAGTAAAAAAATGCTCCGAGGCATCTTCGCCGCAATCGAGTCTTCTGTACAGCGTATAATGCTGTATGAAACTCTCAGCCACAGCCCATGAAACACTCATCCGCGGCTCGTGAAACTTTCAGCCACGGCCCGGTGGTGGCCTGTGTTGTTGGCACCTATAGCGGTGCCAGACGCACGATCATGGCTAACTTTAACCTTAAATAAAATAAAAACTAATGAGGCTAGAGGGCTGCAATTTGGTATTTTTGATGATTGGAGGGTGGATGATCAACGTACCAATTTGCAGCCCTCTAGCCTCAGTAGTGTTTAAGATCTGAGGGCGGAGAGAAAAAGTGCAGACGGACAGACAAAGTCATCTCGGTTTTCTTTTACAGAAAACTAAAAGGTGAGAAATTGTTTAGACACTTGTTTTTTTTTTTGTTTTTACTCTGGCTCAGGTAAAGGCTTAATGCTGTGTCACGCGAACACGTTTTCAGGTATTTTTAAGCATCTTGTTGCTTGACTTCGCACACCAAGCAACAACATTTATTAGCTTATTTGTGCTTTCAAGCCACGTGTCCATTTTTTTTAAGTTGATGTTACACATTCACTAATTCAGTTTTCTACTAATGCAACACCGTTTATATAATTATGTACATATATTATATATGTATATATGTATATGTATATATATATATATATATATATATATATATATATATATATATATATATATATATATATATACATATATATACAAGATATATAGGATCAAACTTGGTACCCTAGGTCTTGGGAAAATAAGGGTCTCGTACGGTATCCAAGGTCCAGTGAACAGAAGGACGTCCGTTAACACAAAGGTCCAAGGCGTATAAGATCTTGTTTGGTAGATGCAGGAATTAAGTGGGCCCTGTTTTATACCAACGTCCAGAGACTTTTAGAATAGTGAGTCTATGGATCTTCTTTGTTAACAACGTCCAGAGATTATGTGGATCTCTGAGGATGGGAATGTTGTCTGATATAGTGAAAAAAAATTCAGGAGCCTGGTGCTGGCGATAATGGATCACAACGAGACCAAAATCCAAAGGCAATATCACGTCCTTTGCTGGTCTTTCGATTTGTGTAATTATGAGCTAGAGCAGTACTTGGATGGGTGATCGGTGATCACCTATGAATGCCACGTGGTAACATGTTTGTTACACGTGCTAGCCTCTCGATAAATGGAGATAGGGAACATTGAGTCAGGTCGGTAATCACTTAAGCAGGAAGCGTCTAAGTAAGTGGCTAAGTATTGCTAAATTTTTCTTCATTGATGCGTCAGTAACATTAGAATGAAAGGAGAACATATATATATATATATATATATATATATATATATATATATATATATATATATATATATATATATATATGTGTGTGTGTGTGTGTGTGTGTGTGTGTGTGTGTGTACGTACGTATTCACTGAAGTGACAGATTTTTGATGGATAGCTACTTGTATCGAGACTAAGAGATAAAGAGACGTGTTTGACTGAAAATTATAGCGTGGCTACGATCAGATATAATTATTCTGTATTAATGAAATAAAAGACTATAATTATAAACCGGAGTAACACCTCACAGACTATACAGATAGTTGATGGATGGTAAGCGTTATATTTATCGCTACCTGTCATTTTAAAAATTAATTTTACATGAAGAGTTTATGTAAAAGCTTCGATACTTACAAAATCTAGAACAGTAAGACAACACCAGATTCATTTCGAAACCAACAGGTCCTTGCTGGCCTTTGCCCAAAGGGGATTAACAGGATTACGTAAGAGTGTTACACCTCTGGTCTTGAGGGTACTATGGGACGAAGGCCAAGATTCTACGTACCGGGTATGATAACAGTAGGTTCTGAAATACCTGAACCTAGAGTCGTATGTTTTTAGATAACGTCTTTGTAGGGTAGAATGATTTTCCTTATTTCTGTATCTCTGAAGATTGAAAGGAAAACACGCCATGACGAAGGATTTAGGTTTAAGAACTGGACATGTTGCGCTGTTTAATTTTTTGTCATGATCTTTAGTGATGCTCTCAAGATTATTTGAGGAGAGAGAGAGAGAGAGAGAGAGAGAGAGAGAGAGAGAGAGAGAGAGAGAGATGTTGAAGAACGCAAATTACCATCACAAAAAGTAAAGAATTATTAAGGGTACCTTTGAAAATCCCAGCACCTCAACCAAATATTTGTACACCTCGCGTCTGGCTCGCCAGCCAACGTGCAACCTTGGTTCACGTTCTAGTAGCCACGAGACCAAGAAGAAACGACGGGCGATCTGCGTTCTTTCTTGGGTATAAAGGGGATGCAAGAGATCTGTTTCGCGTTCTCTTACCTGACGAAGTTTATAGCTACAACAGAGAGACCGTTCACCTGTGACTGTCCTTGCGAAGTTCCGAATATATTAGATTACGCATTCGCGATGAAACTGGCATTCAAGGTTGGTGTTTACAATCATAAAGGGTGTGTCTGGAGAGCCACATAGCGATGATGTAGTCAAGTGGCCTAGATGCAATGTGTGAACACTTGCATGTTGGTCAGCTTCGCATTCTATTAGTTTCTTTAATTTTTTTCAGCCGTTGCCACTCTGAGGGAACGCCCTTCACGTGTGTTCGTGTGGATCTTATTTTGAAATGCAGAAATTTCTTTAGTATTCTAAATCTCTTTGGTATGGTGAAAGTAACAAAGGTAATGTTTTCTGCTCAAGAATTTTTCCAATGAATACTTCACAATCGGAAAGCTTTCACAAGTCTTGTGTCTTCCAACTTGGCCATCGAACTGGAAAAATTGTTTGGCATCTGTTGATTGGTCATATATATATATATATATATATATATATATATATATATATATATATATATATATATATATATATATATATGTATATATATATATATATATATATATATATATATATATATATATATATATATATATATATATAAAAGACATGGTTATAAGCTCGTGAAAATAAATCTGAATTCATAAAATATAACCAAAAGTAACTCGTTCCTCTCGATCTTTTTTGCAATACATCCTTGTGAAGGTCTGCTGGTCATCTTACCAAGTGTAGTGTTGCTTGAACTGCAGTAAGTAAAAGTTCTTTGGTTTGAGCAAAGAGTGCGATCTCATATATATACATATATATAAATATACATATATATAAATATATATATATGTGTGTGTGTGTGTGTATTGTGAAATAATCTCTGTCAAATTTTTAAAGATAATTTTAATACCTACCCAAGAAACAGACAGAAAAATTCGCTCACACTCTTTGCTCATACCGACGAACTTTTCCTTACTGCAGTTCAAGCAACACTACACTCGGTAAGATGACAAGCAGACCTTCACAAGAATGCATTGCAAAAAGGATTGAGAGGAAAGAGTTCTTTTTGGTCTATATTTCATAAAAAATTCAAATTTATTTTCACGAGGTTAGTGCTATGTCTTTTGGGACTTGTTTGTGCATTTTAATGAAATCAGACAGTTCCATCCAGTGTAAAATTCACCGGATCCCAAAAGAATTGCCAGATACAAAGTCTGTTAGTATGTCTTTTTCTTCTAACCTTTTGGAACTTGCTTGTGCAATTAAATGAAATCAAACAGCTTCACCCAGTGTAAAAATTCACTGGATGGATCTCAAAAGAATTGTCAAATAGAAAGACTTTCGTCGTATAAAATCGTTTTCACTGGCGTTATTTCATGAGAGACATTGCGTGTCTGAGCGCTCCATGGAAATATCAGGTCAAATAGTGAGTTGAAGGTCACTAGGGCAGAATTGTACCGTGCCTCAGAATGTCGTCAACCTTAGCAACGGATCGGTAGAAGCATGAATTTTGCAATCTCTCTCTCTGTCTTTAAAGATTAACGTTTGTGTGTGTGTGTCCTTTTTTTTTGCCCTAATGCCAATTTTAATATAAAAAAATAAGTAAAAAATGTTCTGAAGTTTCTTCGGCGCAATCGAGTTTTCTGTACAGCAGCTACAGCGAATAATCAAGGCCACCGAAAATAAATCTATCTTTAGGTGGTCTCGGTATATTGCTGTATGAGCCGCGGTCCATGAAACTTTAACCACTGCCCGGTGGTGGCCTATCCTATACAGTTGCCAGAAGCACGATTATGGCTAACTTTAACCTTAAAGAAAATAAAACTACTGAGGCTAGAGGGCTGCAATTTGGTATTTTTGATGATTGGAGGGTGGATGATCAACATACCAATTTGTAGCCCTTTAGCCTCAGTGGTTTTTAAGATCTGAGGGCGGACGGACAGACACAGCCGGCACAATAGTTTTCTTTTACAGAAAACTAACAAGTAATTTATTTATTTGTAAGATCGGCAGAGGTAAAGAATTCGAGTTTATCATCATCAGCGAGATCACGTCAGAAATGATTGAGCCACCGTATGCAACAAAAATTACGTTTATGTTTTAATTTTCTTTCCAGAAATATGATAGTCTAGACGATAATGGTACAACAATGCCATGGAAATAAATTCTGCTTCTCAACGTTGTGTTAAAACAGAGAACACAACTTCATAAATGTCTGTTCTTAGGTTCGATATAAAGGAGCTTTAAGAAAAATTCCTTGAAGCTTTTTGCTGGCATTATTATATATATATATATATATATATATATATATATATATATATATATATATATATCTTTCTCTTTCTATATCTATACACATACACACACACACACACACACACACACACACATATATATATATATATATATATATATATATATATATATATATATATATATATATATACATACATACATATTTCCAAATTAAGCAACAGATAACCTATTAATATCAAATTCATTTTACCTTGCACTCAAGGGGAATAACATACGATAGGCACGTCGTAGATGATATCATTGTCCCCCCCATATTATCTGAACACTTGATAGGCACCAATCCTGGAAGTAAATTTCTCTGTTATATAATCTAAATTCCGCAGAGAGAGAGAGAGAGAGAGAGAGAGAGAGAGAGAGAGAGAGAGAGAGAGAGAGAGAGAGAGAGAGAGAGAGAGAGTTTGTATTAATCACTGTTACATAAGAGGAATGCCATGCTCACTTGGCTGAATTCACTATTATGCAACTGAAATTCCACAGAGAGAGAGAGAGAGAGAGAGAGAGAGAGAGAGAGAGAGAGAGAGAGAGAGAGAGAGAGAAGAGAAACTTAATTTATATTGATCATTGTTATGTCTGTTTAAATTCCAAGCATAGTTACATCATCAGTTACTATATTGTAGCTAAAATGAGAGAGAGAGAGAGAGAGAGAGAGAGAGAGAGAGAGAGAGAGAGAGAGAGAGAGAGAGAGAATTATTTTATATCCTATAATAATTCATTACGTGAGGATGTGCAAAATCATGCATATAAAGGAAAATATCACATACATTTCACGAAACCAATTTATGTAAGACATTTTAACCTCTTCAAATTTTAGTCCACGGCCTAAAATTTAGGGTTAACTAAGTCAAAAGCCTCCTTTAAATCAGCTCAAAACATGTCTGAACTCATATTCATCTCAACTGCTGTCTTGGATGTGACTAGTTCTCTGCGTGAGTGAAATGGAACTAGAAAGACTTCGTCCTTTTGCTGTGATCACGCTGGCTCTTAGGTATTAAGTGTCTAGACTCAGGGTACTTTTAGACCACATTCTCAACTTCTTCATGGCTATAGCCTTTAAAGGACAGTCTTAAATAACTATACCAAGTTTTGACGCAACGAGAGCAAATATTGCAGAATCATGTATCAGAACGCATAGATAAGAGTAAAGGAATCTATTTTTCTTAAGAAAATTTAAATCCAATTGAGATACTTATTTCTTGCTCGTTAGAAATCATGGTATTTGCTGCTAAGGAAACAGATAGGCTCATTGTTACCTCTACCAAAAATGTTGGGAGGAAGCAATTTGTTTGATTTGTGTCATTGTACTAACAAAAATCTTGGTAACAGTGAGAAGGATTTTCATTTTTTAAGTTTTGTAAAAGTATTCATTGAATGACTTTTGGAAGATTTTGATGAAGAACTGACGAATTGCCGCCAAGGAAACCATCTCGCCCATTGTGAAGTAGAGATTATTGAGAAATTTATAAGACATTATGATGAAGAAACCTAGAAACAATTTGGTGATGTAACTGATCACCTTATTCTTTCTCCGTCTGTTATATTGACCAACACATACACTTGATATGTTGTGGTCATCTCCGAAAGTAAGGTGTGAATGTTGGCTGAAATCAAATGCTGAATGTGTTTGAGAAGTAAAATTACAGTCTGTGTCTTCCGGAAGCTTATCCAGGCAAATGACACAGTTTCACTGGAGTAGGTTATCATAGATCCTGCATGATTCTTCAGTCACACTGAGCTGAATGCCACCAAGTAGATGACATTTGGCTGTGGAATTCAACAGCGTCGGAATGCTACATAACGAACCGGATCTAACGAGTTTAATGGATTGTCACTTGAAGCCATCTGTATAATTAGCAGTTTGTTAAGCCACGCCGGCGCCGGAAGTCCTTCAATGAAACCGTTATGCGTGATTAGTATCATAGAACTAATTTATTTTGTCATAAGCCAAGAGAGAGAGAGAGAGAGAGAGAGAGAGAGAGAGAGAGAGAGAGAGAGAGAGAGAGAGAATGACATTCAAAGCGTTGGCTAGATACGGACTAAATAGAGAGATTTTTTTTTGCCATTCATTCTTACTACATTTTACGGTATTTGATAAATTGGAAATACGACATAGTATTCTTTCGTTAACAGATTTAATAACGCGTCTATCTACGTTCGTACCGTATTCGTATCTTGAAACAAATATTCCCCACCAACTCGTTTCCGGAGGAAATGTGCTTTATTGTACGTCAGACATCTCGAAGGATGTTCGTCATCAGTATCCTAACAGAAATTATCCGCAATTTGTGATTCTGGAACGTTTCCATATCTCCTTGCATCCTGAGATATTGGATGTCTTACAATTACCTTTAACACTTACATTTACTTTATGGAAGTGAAAATTAAAATGATTTTACGAAAAACATCCGCCTCCGTTCCGCCCTGTCAGTGGAAAATTTAAATAGGGAGTGAGGATAGATTTGTAAATAAATGAGTAAATAATTTAATTAGTGAATTAGAGTAAATCAGTTTACTGGGTCTTTTCTATTTCGAGAGCTCTGGCAGGCTTGTTAAAACTGAGGACAGTTTTATTCTTTTTTTTTTCCTCATTTCTTTCTTATGCGAACCGCTAGACCTACAAGCCAATCTAAACATTTTCCTGTCTGTTGAACGCGTGCAGTCCTTTCATAGATCAGAATTAACAAGTCGAAACTTCCAGGTCGGCTATATTGAAACCCACTGTTGGCTTTTACTTGAGGTTCTTTTCAGCGTCCCTTCGCCCCCTAGCTGCAACCCCTTCCTTTCCTTTTATTGCCCCTCCGTTCATATTCTTTTTCTTCCATCTTACTTTCCACCCTCTCCTAACAATTGTTTTATAGTGCAAATACGAGGTTTTCCTCCTGTTACACCTTTCAAACCTTTACTTTCCCCTTTCCTTTTAACGCTGGATGACCTTATAGGTCCCAGAGTTTGGCCTTTGGCCAAAATCTTATAATCCACTCTATACTGAGACCTCGTGTAAGGCCTTTCTACGGATTTTGGATTATAGTTACGTGATAACTCACAGCTGACGCTAATAAACTTGAATTGATACGTGCCAGTGATATGTCGGCAATTTGGTGAAAATGCTGAATGACCGACTGTTAGTATAGGATATGTTACAAGGGAAATGAGATGGTAAACATATTTCGCAAAATCTACTTTCTTCTATTAATCTGTGGCTATATTAGAATACATCTTATTATTATTGTTCTTATGTAGAACTCTCAATCCAGAGAACACGAGTAATTTTGTATAAGGTCCACAACAATATATCGATGGTAGAATGTGAGACTTTTTATAAAGTATCACATTCTACCACTGATATATTATTGTGCACTTTATACAAAATTATTGTTATTATTGGCAATGTATGATATATTTTAAGCTTTGACACATGAAATTATTTTATAGTTTGGTTATATTACTTTTTTGGCAACTCGGAGAAAAACATCATACATCATTTGAATGTCAGTGCAAGCAACCGACAAAAGTTTAAAATTTCCGTTGTAAATTCGTTAAAATCAAAATGTTATGGTATTTTATCAGTCTCGTTACATAGAATTCGTTTACAGTCACGTAACAGAGTTCATAAACGTTGAAATTTAGGCGGATATGACGTTGACTAAGGGATTTTTTTTTACACGAAATGAGCGAGAAGACTTATAAACTCGCTGCTTACAAGAGTGGTTTGGAAGGAAATAATAATAATAATAATAATAGTAATAATAATAATTTTCACTGTTTCCTTAGCTCTACGAAGTACATTCATCCAATACTACGTTTCACGAATATATCTGAATCCTTTCGTACTTGAAGTTCTACGAAGTACATTACATCCAATACTACGTTTCACGAATATATCTGAATCCTTTCGTACTTGAAGTTCTACGAAGTACATTACATCCAATACTACGTTTCACGAATATATCTGAATCCTTTCGTACTTGAAGTTCCCAATATCCTAATAAAAGAATCTGTTATAACTGTAACCGGTCGCTTTAGATCTGGAAATTAAAAACCTATTTAATGTTTTCTTATAAGGCTGTCTTTTTCTTTCTGCTAAACAGAACGAAAGGGAAATTAATGTGAAGATGCACGACCAATTGATGAGCTTTATTGCAACGATGATGTTTAATGAAAATTTTAGCTTAGAATTTTCATAAATTATGCTGCTTTGAAGGACCTGATATAGAAACTCGGGGCTAAGAAACTGAAGTGCGGCCCGTCTCCCGCCGCCCCGGAAAACTTTATATTGCGGAAGTTAGTAATGCTCACCGAAATCAGAGGCAGGAACTTAATTACTGAAAAAAAATGATATTGCAAACCTGATATACACATGACTGCCATAGGCAACATGCAAGGCTTTTAATAAGAGAATATTATATTTGGAATTTTACCCTACGAACACTGGGGAATTTACCTAGATTCAATAATCCTCTTCGAAACTGTCAACTACGACTGTCGTTGTTACAAGTACTGTTGTCTTCCATATGAATGATTCCTATGTTTCGCCTTAGTAATGATATATAGATAGAAATTATTACCCATCTCTTTTCTTCCAGCGTAAACGCAGATGCTTTTATTCAAGGAAAGTTGACGGAAACGGGGGAGTTTTCATTTTTCTTCCTACTTTGAGTACCTGACGAATAGAGTAACAGCGAGCGAAGACTATAGAGAGCAGGTGTGGACGATTGATATCGTGCACATTCGAGTTTAGAACATCGCGTAAAAATTGTTGAAACAGTTTGGTCTGTATTTCCTTTAGTTTAAAAAATAAGGTTTTAATGACTGTCAAAATGCATTTTGTCTATTAGATACTGAAAATATAAATCCTGAAGACACACAATAACGAAATAAATGGTTACGAATTTCAAATTTTATTTTGCCTTTGTTATTCTATCCTTTCGTCAGTCATGGGGTAAATTTTGCTATCGAATAAAAATAGTGATAACGCAAGGTGAGTTTTAATTATTAAATAAGTACACCTGTCAAATTTATTTAAGGAAAACAATCAAAACAAACAAGAAAAGAAAAGCGCACTTTCCTTGTGGGCTGATGCAACTTCCAAGAGAGGCTTATGACGTCAAAGTATTAATGCGCATTCGGAAAATTACTATAAAAGTGGTATTTGGCCTTTTTAACCACAAATATTATCAATATATGTGAAAATATATGCTATGAAATTATTATATCAAGGTATATATAGCATTTTGTATAAATTTATACAATACAAGATAAACGAAATCCTGTTGGAACTAGTTTGTTAGTCGCAGTGCGAGAAAGGACCTGGTGTTTATGTATCCGAGGCGAGGAGAGCCCGTCAGTTTCAGTCAAAATGAAGAACGAAGGACAAACATGCTGAAGTACATCACGATGGCACCAAGCGTTCTGCAAATGACCTCGGATACTGAGTCTACCACGATGTTTAACAGTGTTTCCAGTTGTATCTGTCATAATTGCAGTGGATTTATTTGTGACAATTGTAGCGGATTTATGCTTTGCGGAAATATTGTTGTGGATAAGTGTCCTCGTTGTGGAGTTTTCGTGTGCAGTGGGGACATTCCCAAGTTGCTTCGACAAAAGGGGGAACTCGAATATATTTATTCCAAGTGGTGGTGTGCCCTCGGCGCCAACAGATAAGGGATCTAGCAAGACTTGAGTGTCGGTCACTTTTCATCGCCTGTGATTTGAAATCCAAAGTGAGTGAGTGTATTTCATTTTAAATTGAACCTAAGGTACCCAGTGGATGTCAGTTTTTTCTCGGGAGTTTACTTACTATGGGCCAGTTATTAAAATTTAAACTTGACAATTTTTTCTCAATTGGGCTAGAGGACATATTATTATTATTATTGTTGTTGGCAATGTATAGTATATTTTAATCTTTGACAAATTAAGTCGTTTTCTGCCTATAGTTTGGTTAGGCTATGTTACATTTCTTGGTAAACGGAGAAAAACATCATAGGCTAGGGTAAACGCTCGGGACGTGAGACACTGCGACATTCCTCCGCCGTTTGGTCACTTCAGAAAATGCATTCGAACGCGCCCCCATCAGCATTAGTTCCTATTAAAGTAACAGGTTTCTCCTAAATTACGAAATCATGGCATATTTCCGATTAAACAGGTTCATTAAGATTTAGCCGTGCGCGGTTCTAACTTACCAGCCATGACGCTCTCGGAACTTTTAATAAAAGCACTTTAGAGGGGGACGAGTGACGCCATCTCGATATTTGCCGAGTCGCTTGAGTAAACAATCTGCCCACTTTCTGTGTTAAATATGCAAAATATAAGTATTGTTAGACGCTGACACCGTTTCGTTGACATCAGTGGTAAACCCTGGCGCCAATGGGGCTTGGACGGGGAACTCTAGCGAACTTTGGGGCCGCCAGAGCCTTAGGTAATATATAAAGAACTAGGTAGCTAAACGACCAGAATAAGGTTATAAATTGAGTAAATGTATTACGAGTTCATTATAATTCATTTGAAAATTATTGTTGTTGGAGCAAACCAGATTCCTGAGGCATTTCAACGCTTTTGCAGTGAACATTACGGCAGCTATGTTTCGCGTTTTCCTATCTCTTATTTGTTAGTATATATTACAGTTGAATATATATATATATATATATATATAATATATATATATATACACATATACACAATGTAAGTTTTGTCAGATATAATGGTTTTGTAAGGAGGAAATTTGGAATTAAAACCTTTATTTCAGCCCTGTATTCTGACGTCATGGCATCTTGACTCTCGTACCAGTTCTAGATAAGTTGTTATACTCAACTTTCTTGCATTTTGCCAAAGTGGTAACACTGATATATGCACATTACATGTCTCAGAAGTATACATAGTAATATGGACTTGAATAAATGAAAAGTCCTAACAACAAAATACAACATTTCTATCGTAAACAGTTCACTAATGCGTCGTCCGCTATCGGATGTTTTTGGCAGCCAGATGTACAATGAGGCTGGAAAATTGTTCCCGCCACAGTTTCGTTACTTTGATGGAGTAAAGTGCTATAAACAAACATTCTCACGTATTTTAAGTGGTATTTTGAATGAATTAAGAACAAAGTATGCATAATTACAATAAGTAAGCACCGTGGAGCTTCAGTTGTGATGTCAGTTAGGATAAAACCATGGATTAAAGGTTAAAATGCATTTCAGTTCAACCGCATGACAGACGGGAATTCCATGTCTCATATTTTCACCAGTATAGGCAACAAAATGTTGTTTTATCGTGCTGATTACAACAAAAGTCTTGAGTAATATCTGTGAACATTATATATCTACGCAATTAATGTTCAGTACACCGTTAAATGAGCACTGGGAAGAAAGTTTCCAATCGCCATTCATTTTGTCTCTGTATTTGGGGGAACGCCATATTGGATTCAAAATTGCCCTCAACACCTATTTTAAGAAGACTTCACATGCTTATTTTAGTCGTGTGGCAGTTTCTTATAGCTCATTTTGTCAATGAAGCTTCAGTCTATTGAAAGGTTTTCTTAAAGGCTTAATTTTTTTTTGTTATTTCTCCGATTAAATATCGAGTGAAAATTCTACCACCCATGTGTCTCATGCCCCATCGTTTTACCCTACATCATTTGAATGTAAGTTCCAGCAACAAACAAAAGTTTAAAATTTCCGTTGTAAATGTCATAAACATAAACTTAAAAACAAATTGAAGGCAGTAAATACTCTGGTCGGTGACTGGTGGGAACGAGGCGCGGTAGGCTACTAGTTTTCAGTTTTAGCAGGTGTTCATTTTATCATTTATAGGCCAGTAGCTTTAGGTCAATCATTTAAATTTTGCTTTTTTTTTTTTTTTTTTTTTTAGAATATGGCCCAGGCCGGCATGGGCTATGATGGGTCTGTTTTTAAAAACAAGAGGCCATTGTTTTCGCTAGAATATCCCATTAGGTTAGCCGGAGCCAATGTAGATGGAAGGGTCTTGTCTGGCTCTTATCGGTATCCCAGTAGGCATTTCAGATTGAATACCCTCAAACCAGACCTACTAACTTTACATTGGACACTGCCCAACTGCTCTTTTTTAAAGGGTGATAATCCTTGGGAAGATAATATGAATATACGCTATTCAACGATTAAGTCAGAAAAGGTTATAGGCTAGTATACTAGTGTAGTAGTTTGTTTACTGGTTTCAAATCAAAATTTGTAGAATTTTACAAGGTGTTAAAATTTACCCTATTTCAACACTGAAATTATTTTTGATGTCTAAGACAATTTTGTGAAAATTGTACTTTTAACTTGTATGTCTACAGCATTTGGAATGAAAAAATAATTTTTTCTTTTAATTTTTGCTGAACCTTTCATACACTGGTATTTGTTTCTGAAACAAATGGGTACTTAGAGGAAGTGGACCCCACCTGTATATTCTACAGTTCAAGTGTCCACAAATGATTTGGTCAGCTGTTGTTGGGTATGATTTAGGTAGACTACTGTCCACGTAGGGAGTCACTCAAAATTTGGCAGTCTTTGTGTGTACCCCTGGTTTTTTGAGTGGGATAAAGACAAAGATTTGTGTCAGATCACGGAAGCACAGGGTGTACCTTAATGTGCAGCCTCTCCCAGACCAACTCAACCAATATAAGAGTTCTGAAAACCATAAAAGTGGTATATTGGGTTGCTTCCTAATCTGACCTTAGCTGCCAGATCCTGTCTTCTATTATTGGAGTCTTTGAGATATTACTGTGGCACTTAATTTCCACAACAGCACCAAATGTATTGGTGCTTCTTGAAGCAAGAATGTCGTTCTAATTGCAGTGGTCACAGCCAGCTGCTGGTGTTTTGGGAGCAGATGAACTACCAGATCTCTAGTTCAGAGGCCTCTTTGTTGTCAAGCAGATTTAGTAAGCTCCTCTGCCAGTAACATGCCAGAGGAGAATCCGTGCTTGTGAATGCCAAGATGACCAGCGTGTAGTTGGACTCATCAGTCTGTGGACTGACTAACTACTTCACCTTTTAGAGACTTGGACAGGAAGGTGGCCTATGCCTTTCATGGCAGCAGTGTTAAGAGCCAAGGCCTCCTGCCAGCCAGTATGGTGGCTCAACCTTTGGTTGAACATGCTTACCAACTTCTCCTACTGGTGTTTCACCTGAGTAATAGAAAGGCAAAGTTCAGGAAGGAGGTTGCTGGTATTGTGAAAGTTATTGACTTAACTTTGGGAACTTAGTGCCAGTGTTTGGGTAAACTTTGCCTTGGAATACATAGCATGGTGCCTTCACTCTTCTCTCATCTTGAGACAAGTTTTTACAGAAAAGTAGTCATTCACAATGGAACAGTCTGGTTCTAGGACCCTCCTTACTCTTTCCAAAGGGTAAGATAGAAGCAGTGGTGGAAAAGAAGACACATTTACAGCTGCGGCTCACTATTCACCATGTGGTGTTCCTCAGAACCTCCAGAGTAATATGTTGGGTGCGAGGAGGGGCCCCTCCCCTCCATAAAACAAAGGCATGGAACCCAGACATCTTAATCTTAGAAAGGGCAAGAAGCCCTCCCAATTTTCCTGCTAGTAAGGGAGATGGGGGAAGAAAGAATGGAGACGTTTGAGGTTGGCACTCCCATCTCCAGCTATCACAAGGAGGAGGATACCTGTTATGCCACAGGGCAGTGTGACAGAGATGGGCTAGCCCTGGCTAGTCTGTAGAAAGTCTTTTGAGGACCAACTCCCCCCCCCCCCTCCATCCAAACATTACATCTGGTATTGTACATGTCTTATTCTCTGGGGTCTCTGAGGCTTTATCCCTGTTGACAGAAGTAAGAGGATGATAAAGATGCATTTGAAGTCGTAGGCTATCTTTTTCCGGGTTTTTAGTTCTCTGTAAAAGAAAACTATTTGGGGTGGCTTTGCCCGTCTGCAATTTTTCTGTCTGCCCTCAGATCTTAAAACTACTGAGGCTAGAGGGCTGCAAATTGGTATGTTGATCATCCACCCTCCATTCATCAAACATACCAAATTTCAGCCCTCTAGCCTTGGTAGTTTTTATTTTATTTAAGGTTAAAAGTTAGCCATGATCATGCGTCTGGCAGTGCTATAGGACAGGCTGCCATGGGGCCGTAGCTGAGATTTTCACGGGCTGCGGCTCATACACCAGTATACTGAGACAGCTGAAAGATAGTTCTATTTTCGGTGGCCCTGATTATACACTGTACAGAAAATTCTATTGCGCTTGTTACATTTGCTTCTTCTTAGGTAGTAGTTGACTAGAGACTTGTTGTGGATCTGTCTGTTGAAGATAGAAACAGCATGTTCCATGCTGGATTCCATCTGAGAGCAACTTCATGGTCTCTGTCGATCTAAAGGACAAGTACTTCCAAGTCTCCATCCATCACTTACTGAATATACCTCGTTTTTGTGTGGAAAGGGACTGCTTACTAGTTCAACACTGCATTGGATTGGCAACAGCTCGTCAGGTTTTCATACCGTTGTTCACCATGGTGACAACTTTGGCCCATTCGCGTCACTTGGATGTTGGCACGGGTCGCTTCTTCTTCTAGATTTTCCTATATGAATGGTATTCCAGTTTTTAAGTAGTTAGTATTTTTCATTGGTGTATAAACCAGAGCCTTTTATCTGAGTCCCCTCTCAACCACCTTCCAAAGGATGAAGTATGTACTGATTGACAGCAAGCAAGTGGTAGCAAACCCCCTACCCCTCATTATCACTATATACCACTTGCCCATCAACCACCTTGTTACCAAATTTCAACAACTTATTTCAACTAGTGCCAAGGAGGCTAATGCAGTGCTGTATTTTTGGGGTTTGTATACTTTAAATATAACACATTACTAATACCAAAAAAAAAAAAAAAAAAAAATTTATTGTGACAGCTTTGCATGTACTGTATAGCCAAACCTCACATTACATAAAATATAGACATTTGTAATTTTGAATGATGGCAGCTCTCTCAGTACCTTTTTGTATGGGAAGGATTTTGCACTGTAATTTCCCAGATATATGTATTCTTTTAGGCTTCCAATGCTACAAGTCTTTCTCCTAGGCTTCCGACACTACAGGTCTTAATTGTAGTTGTCAGATTTTTATACAATGCTTGGTGCAGAATTAGGTCAGTGTTAGGCTACCCATATTTTGATAGGAATGATGTTCACCAGCCAAGCAAAAGGTAGCTCAGTAAACATAACATTTTATCAAAGGATCTGTCTGATTACTTTGGAAATCATATTTGTGTACTAATCTAGTTTTAAAATAAGATTTATTTTTGAACACTTAAAAGTTAATCACACGTAACTAATGTAATTTTCTTTGTAGGAAATTCAAAATGGACATCAGAATGTCTGCATTCCCAGTGAACAGCTGTGGCAACAGTGGATATTTTATGGGTAAAGGTGCAATGCCCTCAGCTGGTCCTCAAGTAACCTTGGATATGAACAGTCATCCACCAGTACTTGACACAGCATCAAAAATACCTCCACAAAAGACCAGTACCTCTTCATGTAAGTACAGTTTTCTATATTCTTGTGCACCAGATTTTGTAGTTGTTAATTTTCATTGGTCTTTAGATTGCATCCTATTGTCTTGGTGCTCAAAGGATGCTGTAACTCAGGCATAATATGTACAGTACTTGAAAAGTGAGAGAATAATTTCATGGTAAAATAATAGATTTTAATTGTATACTTGAACACAGAGCTCAAGAAGTACTAGAGTTTTGTTTTTATGAACAAATCATAGGGGTCTTGCAAGTTAGTAAAGCAGTGTTACACATGCTATTTGCAAGCTGGGAAATTAGGCCGATTGAGAACATAATTCTTGTCTGCCTAGTTATAAAAAATTCACTGCATTTTCTTCAGTTACAGGCTTAGAAAAGTCACTTTCTTGGCCTAAATGCAAGTCTCGAAGTTTTGGTACTGCATGTGTTGTTGTAAGTGTAGGTTTTGATTATGCATAGTATAGTTTAGTAGCAGTTAAATCTGTGAGGAATTTTTTTCA
Organism: Macrobrachium rosenbergii; assembly: GCF_040412425.1. NCBI lineage: Eukaryota > Metazoa > Arthropoda > Malacostraca > Decapoda > Palaemonidae > Macrobrachium > Macrobrachium rosenbergii. The sequence continues at coordinate 31,899,108 of NC_089751.1, read as the reverse complement.
TCAGAGTAAGACTACTATTTTTTCTCAAGTCATTGGAAAATTAGGGAAAAGTAACACACTTTAATAAGTCCTGTATGATGACTGATTTAAGGTGGCTACCGCCATGCATGCACAGAGGCAAGGTAGGAAGGTCACATATAAAAATAATTGGAACTTGTAGGTTGAATTTTAACTCAGATAGTCTTAGGTTGTATCAGACATGGGGATAAAAATACAAAATTAGACATTACCTTGTAGATGCTGGTGTGTGTTTAACATAATGAAACTTTATGATTCCTATCTATTATTTTTTCTTTTATCACAGGTAGAGGTGCAGGCAAATTTGGAGGACAGTGGCTAGCATCTATCCGCAATATGTACAACTCAATAAAGAGTTGTGGACCTCCTGTGACATGGGTTAATCCTGATTTGGTTCCACAGTATGAGCCAAGGCCAGTCCACCAGGCATCCCCCTTGGTAATGCCGTTACCTTTTCCTGAAACTTGTGTTATGGAAACTCAGAATTCACCTCTGTGGTATCAAGCTCCACCTGGATGTCAGTATTATTACCAAGATCCACTTCACATCTACAACATGGTCACTCAGTCTTACCCAAGTGAAGTCATTCCAAGTCAGAAAAATGGAATTAAGAGATCCTCCCAACCCCTCAATCCAGAAGCCAAGGAATGGGTTCCAGACAGCTTCAAAAGTAACAAAGATATGTCTTCCAATCCTCCCTGTTCTTTATTTTCGCCGAATGTACAGAATCCTTTGGTTATTACAACTGCTGTTTCTGTTGGATTTGTAGAGATTACAGAGAAAGAAATTAGTGAAGTTCGTGAGACCATGAAAAATGAAATGCCAAAGATGTGGAATGCATCTGTAGAAAACAGTGACGTCAAGAAGAATAACACCAAAGAAATGGAAACCTCACATGCAATGGGTGATGCCAATAAGAGTAACACCAAAAAAGTGGAAACCTCAAATGCAGTGGGTAAGTCTTCAGGAGATAGTATCCAGAATGTCAAGTGTTGCATGCCAAGTAATACAGAATGCAAATTAAAATGTGAAGATACTGGAATGGAGCATTTGAAGGATACTCTTACATATGCCAGTATTGCAAGGAAGTCACCTGAACCACCTCAAAAATCTACCCTTGTAGGTGATACAGATACCTCGCCTTGTGATATGGTTAAACAGCCAATACCAAAAATATTTACAAAAGATAAAAATACCCCAAAGAGAAAGCCCCCTTGTATGGAAAATAAGCAGAGGGAACCTCTGCCTTTCAGAACTGGAAGTAGAACACAGAAAAGGAGTAGTAGAAAATTTCTCAAGGACCTGAAAGAGCACAGTCCAGCCAAGAGTGATTGCAGTTTTACAGAGAGTGGTAGTAGTATAGACTCAAATTCAGATATTTTATCACGGTTAAGTCTCAGTGGTTCTCCATCCTCCTCGACATGGCCTTTATCTATGTCACCAAGAGACAAGACTATGTTTTCAAGCAGCCCAAGGGATGGGAAATCAGTTCGAAGTTTGAGTGAAAGTAGTGGAAATAGCAGTCACAATCGAACGACTAGTGAATCTAGTACGGGTAGTGGGGAAAGTGTAGACATCGAATTTAATGATGAAGACTGTGTGACTGAAGATGGCCAGGAAAATATTTCCGATGTAGACAAAATGGCAAAGTCAAAGCATCCAAACAGTATTCTTGCTCACATTCTGGGCCTAGATTCAGATAGTGAAGAATCTGAGGAGGAGACTGATGATGACTGGGATGATGTAGATGGTGAGTGCACCACGATCGTTCTGGATGATTCATGGGAAACCTTTGGTCTTGTATTTCAGCCAACTGCTAAATTGCCATCTTCAAGTACTAAATCTAGTGGTGGAGTTGATTGTTGCAGTGAAGCAAATATAAGTAAGTTTGAAAATATCTGTGATAATAATTTTAATGAAAACTGTAATAGTAATTTAGAGGATGTAAATAGACGTTGGGAATCACACGTAAGAAAAGATGTCAAAACTGCCTCCCCGTGCCGTGTGCAGTTTGGTGAAACTGTTGTACATCCCATGATTGCATGGACATTTGCATACAAGAATGCAAGAAGAGGCCCTTGGGAGCAATGTGCACGAGATAGAGTTCGCTTCAATAGCAGAATTGAAGCTCTGGAGCCTGTTATATCCTCCGTTTTGGAAGGAAGTCACAGGGAAGCAATGTACCAAAAGATTTATGGTTCTTGAGATTCTCCTTGGTTCATGCCTGTAATCTAGTCTGGTAATGAATGGCCGTCACAAAGAGATGTTTTAAATTTTCATTAGGCCTACCTGATACAAGAACCACAAGTGATGCTTGAAACTAGCATTGCCTGTTTAAATTGGAATTATGCTCTGTATTTTGTTGGAGGTAGGCATCTACATTTTCCAAAAGGCTCAATAAAATTATATTTATTTTTGTTCTTTTGGAGAATACCGTCATAGTTTTATCCAACAAAGAAAGTAAAGTTTTAATTATTTGGAATATTTTAAATGTTTAGATGATGTGAGGTGGATATTGAAGATAGCATCAAGGTGACTGAAGATTAAAGATAGGTTTCCAAGTATTTGTCATAGAAAAAATACAGACATTAGTTTGTGGCTATAAATTATTTTAATTTATAACTTGTGTATTTTGATAGGTATGCCAGAGAGATAGTACTTTCAAATTTTATCATCATAGTTTTGTTGTAAATAAAAAGTTTAATTTGTTTTTGTGAATATTCAATGTGATTTTATATACCTAGTAAAGAAATTTTTTGTTAAAATACAGAAATAATCCTTACAGTCGTTTGATTTCACTTTATCTTTATCTTGCAGGAGTTTGCATTTTACTCCATTTACAATAAGGAAAAAATGTGGAAGGAGAAGAAACAAATAGAAGCAAGCAAAGTTGAATTTGAATGATTTTAGAAATGTGTGTGATGTTTAACAGGACAGCAAGCTCAAAATTATAAATAAAAAATGAGAGCTAAATAATAGCCAAGCAGGGAAGAAGGCAATTTAGTATAAAAAAATAATGTCACTTCATCGCCTCCGATCATTCACATGACAAATTCTATATGAATAGGTGAGCGAGTAATAAAGAGTACACCCCGCAGGTGGATTGTATCGTCAGTGGACCTCTTCCGGTGCAGTGTAGAGTTTACAGTACTTGTGGCTCTTCCCACCATTCCTTTGACCCCTAACTGCAACCCTTTCATTTGTTTTACTCTACCTCCTTTCATAGTCTCTACATCTTATCCAACTTCCAAACAGTTGATTCATAGTGGACCTGGAGGTTTTCATCTTGCCTTGAAAACTTTTCTCCTTTCAATTTCCTTTTCATCGCTGTGAATGACCTCATAGGTCCAAGCGCTTCGCCTCTATCCTAAATTCTATATCCTATTCTAAAGAGTACAGTATGGACCAAAGGGGTTTATATAGTTACCCTTGCAGCGTCCCTTCTGTTTGAGCTTATAAAGAGAAAATTTCAAATTATGAGAATACAGTACATAAGCACAAATGAAGTTAGAAGAAAGAATACAAGTTATACAAATGACTACCATAATAGTGCTGGCACTCAAAGTATAGGTTTCAACCATCAATAAATCAGCCATGTAAAATATTGTGAAACTGTATATTAAGAAGGTTATACAGTACATAATTGAGAAATCTATGGTTGTATAAAATGGAGATTTTTTCCATACAAGCCTAGCCAATTAGCAGAACTTTTGGAAGATATAAAAGGTACGCACTACCTACCAGGTGTTTGTTTTTACGGGAATACAAACCAGAACCTTTTATATAGGATTATCTTCAGAGGGAGCTGGAAACGGGACGAAACTCTGTAACAAGGTAGTTAACCAGGTGGGGATAGGATTTGGTGGCGAAGCCTTGACCGAATACCGATCGTCATCGTTACCCTCACTTGTCTTTCGGCCGCTGTCGTCGATGAACGCATTACTGCACTACTACCCGCACTGACTGGTTGGACGCTTGGCAGTGGATGTGTATAACTTTGGTATGTTTGTTCCTCTTGTTGTATTGCTGGGCGCTGTATCCTCTATTTTATGTATAAAATAACATAGCTATGATGTTTTAAGGGATGTGCCGCCTCCGTTGTGTGCGGTTCAGTTGCCTGTAGCTAAAGCTGTGCCGTACCGACAGGGTAAAACTTTACTTCAGTTGCGCTACGTGATTCCCGCCAGTCGTCGACTGGGACAGGTTTCGCATTCGTGCATAGGCATTATTATATAGGTCCTAACCTATATAAAAACCAGGTCTTACCTACCTAACCTAACTTTGGGCGACGTGCCCTGGCCAAGCCCGGGGGCGAACCCCCAAATGACCGTAACCTGTCGTGGTCGGCGACAGGTGGGAATCGGGCCGCACAACTAAAGTAAAGTCTTCCTTGTAATTCGTGCAGGGGAGGACCATGTAGTATGGGACCTGCCTCAGGTGGTTTTCCTTTTTCTTACTTTGTCTTGAACTTAAAACTTACGGATAGTCAACAAACTAGAAACCCATGAGGGATCCAAACGGATATTAGCCTGCAGAGAGAGAGAGAGAGATAGGTGATAATTAAGATCAGGAATTGATTTCCTCTTAGAATTTAGAGATGGTAAAATTTCAAAACTGCACTAGGCAAAAATTTCATGTTTTGGTTGTAGACGGTAAAATTCTGAGCAAGCAGTAGCGTTTAACTTTGTAGAAAACGACACTGGATGCGGCCGGCAGAAGCCTTCCAGTGCTGCGAACAAAAACACTAAGTCAGGTAAAGAGTTTAGATGATATTTAGCGTTGTAGTTCATTTTGTGTAACAAACTGAATTTAATGAACGACTGAGCCACAAGTCAACATTGGCTAAATAAACTCGACTGATGGGATATCCCTATTTGATTGTTTGAAGTGCGAGTCAACATCGGAGAACATTTAGTGCCCCAAACAAGGGAGAACGAGAGTTGAACAATTAAATATAGGCTAATTGCGTCAGTACGATACATTCGAAAATAGTTCCCCTAAACACCAACTTTTTGAGAAACACAGGGAGTAATGTTATATATACACTTCTCAAAGCCAGTTTCATGTCAGAAGTTACACCGGAAATCTTGTCACTGACTTAAATTTAAAGACGTGCCATTTAAATGTAAATAATGCTAAGGCAAAATTGTTTTGGATCGACTGTCATACTTTAAGAAGGGTTAAGCTTCATGCCCAAAGCCTACTCCACTCATGAATATGACCCAGATCTCTGCAACTACAGACCTAAGGTGCGCAGAAGGCACAACTAGTAGGAGAGCAGCATCAGTTTGTTCTCAAGGCCTCTCAGCGTCACTAATAGAGATAATAAATAGCAAAGGTCCAAGAACACTACCTTGAACACCTGATATGAGATTACTAAAGCTATCAACATCAGACCCTTTGGTTGCGCTTATTAATAATTTTACAATGTTAATAAAAAAACCATCAATTCCCAGTAATCTTAGCTTGCGGATAGGTGCTTCGTGGTCCACACACTCAAAGGCTGCAGCCCTTTGTTAGCCGAACCGGTTGAGCTTGAGACTGTCGCTCGATGGACCGGAGTTCAATTCCCGCGGCCGGCTGATGAAGAGTTAGAGGAATGTATTTCTGGTGATAGAAATTCATTTCTCGCTCTAATGTGGTTCGGATTCCACAATAAGCTGTAGGTACCGTTGCTAAGTAACCAATTGGTTCTTAGCCACGTAAAATAAGTCTAATCCTTCGGGCCAGCCCTAGGAGAGCTGTTAATCAGCTCAGTGGTCTGGTAAAACTAAGGTATACTTACTTACTCAAAGGCTGCATTAAAATCTAAACCGACCTTGGTGCCTGTGCACTCATGAAGAACACTCAGCAAGGCCATCCATCATATAATAGAAGAATCTCAGCCTGTGCTGGAAACTGGTTAAACCTTGGTAACAAGGTGGACGGAAGTGGAAGGTAGGGGAGTGTGGCGAGTGGTGGAGTATCCCTCACTCACCGCTGGCTCCACCCACTATTCTGTCGGCCACCTGATAGCAGGTTGGGAACTTGGATTTTGGATGAACATTCTGATTGCCATTCTCTTTTGTTTAATTATATTTATTTTGGCTCACTGCATTTTATTCTTATGGAATAAAACTGTATGCCATGGTTACAGAAAGTTGACCACCACTTTCGTTTGGTGGCTATGGTAAACCATGGTTACAGAAACATGACTGCCACTTTTGTTTGGTGGCCATGATAACTTTACTTCTCCGATTAACTCTTGATTAATGTGGTTGCAGGGAATTTTCTGTTATAGACTTCTTGCTAAAAGTTGTCTGGGATTTACTAGGAATGTGGCATCTTCTAATGAAAAGTTCATCAGCAGCTTTGTTGTTCTCTGACTTGTATACTAATAGTATTGACTTGAGTCGGTTGAGCTTCAGACTGTCATTCGATGGGCCGGAGTTCAATTCCCGCCGCCGGCTGATGAAGAGTTAGAGGAATTTATTTCTGGTGATAGAAATTCATTTCTCGCTATAATGTGGTTCGGATTCCACAATAAGCTGTAGGTCCCGTTGCTAAGTAACCAATTGGTTCTTAGCCACGTAAAATAAGTCTAATCCTTCGGGCCAGCCCTAGGAGAGCTGTTAATCAGCTCAGTGGTCTGGTAAAACTAAGGTATACTTTATTAAGGTGTCTGTGAGTCTTAGTCATCGTGCAAGTTCCTGCTGAAGTTGATAACCATAGGATTAAGTAATCCTTTTGTTGTAGCCTTTGTAGTTTAACATGGTGGAGGAAGAAGGCCTTCATGATCTTAGTTACTGGTGGTCTCAGCTTTGACTGCTGCATTGGAAAAGGGGTTTCCGGTTGCATTAGTCTGTCCTGGAGAAATTCCTTTGATGGGTGTGACCTAGTCTTTGGTTCCTGACTCGACCTACCTTGGGAACGAGGCGAGTAAGGACAGCAGAGGGAGGAGTAGGAGTGTTGTAAGTGTTCTTTTTCGCCTTCGTTGTCAGACACCACCTCGACCCTGCTCTGTCCCAGGGCAAGTGGGCATTGAGAAAGGGGAAACCTAGCCATCGAGCAATAACTCTTGATAGGCTTCTTCCACATGCCTTCTCCCCTCGGGAAGCTGAGGGAGTCTGGTTACTGGCAGTTATTGGCTTTCCCCAGGTAGGGTTGGCACAGTGGTGACAGCCCGTTTAGATACCGGTCTGCTCCTGTCTTGTTTCTCAGCAAGCTCTTGGGCTCTCGTCAAGTCAATGCCGTTAGGGTCTTTCGCCTGGTGCATAAGTTGTCCTCTCACCATGACTCGTTGAAGTCACACACAGTAGGGTTTGCTCAACTTAATCATTGAGGAGTTTGTGCAGCTTGTTTGCTAGTCATGTACTTGGTCTGCAGATCAGGTTTACTAGCAACGGAACATTTGGTTTCTGGGTACATTTATGGTCACATGATTATGGTGGACAGGTGAGCAGAGTGGCTTCTTTTCATAGCAACCTGGGGTTGTGATCCGCATGGTCAGGGGTTTGTGCTGCCCGTTCGCTAACCACGTATCTAGTCTGCAGACTGGGCTAACCAGGATTAATAGAGCACTCTATTAATCCTGGGGCTAACGCTGGTAATGGGGCATCTTTCCCTTTCCTGGTCGGGCGATTGTGGTGGACAGGTGAGCAAAGTGACTTTTCAGTGCTCTTCTCACCAAGGCTCCTTGGGGTTGCACAGAGAAGGGGTTGCATGTTTTACTAGGTGATGGGTTTGATTTCTCCATTTACTAGCCACGTACCTAGTCTACAGGTTGGGGTTACTGCTGGCATCATGATATATTGTGCTCATGACCCATCCATGTTCGAAGAGTCGTATGGACAAGTGAGCAGTGTGAATTTTCCCACTGCGACTCCTTGGGGTTGCTCAGAGAGGATTTGGTGTGACCTGCTCGGTGTAGGGTTCATGCAGCCAATTCTTTAGTTATGTACCTGGTCTACAGATCACTTTTGTTCTTTCGGCGGGCAAGGTGGTTCTTCCCTACCCTCAAGAGGTTTGCGGACAACATTTATAAGCCGGAACGATTCTGACAGCGACTCAGCCATGGGTTGTACGTTCACTGACGAGACTTTTGTGGTTTGGTATGGATTTGGAAATTCCTTACGGAGCCGAGTTCTGGCATTCTCCACCTGTGGCTGAGGGAGGAGCAGTGTGGGCCTCCAAGGATCTGATGAGACCAAGCATTCACTTTTTTTTTTTTTTTTTACAGACCACCCTGGAGTGGCAGTTACCAGGTTTATTTTGCTTGTAGTGAGTGAAATATTCTAGGGAGGTGACTTTGGCTTTTTTTTCCCGCTCTTGGTCTTATATTTGGAATTGATCTCTGGGTATACTCCAGAGGTGCTTCTTGGGTGTGTTGCCATAATTACAGTTAGTGTGTTGTGTTAGGAGAAGGTTAATGCCCAGATCTATTAGTTGGGAAGTGCTTATATCTTCAGAAGATTGTGCAAACTTCTTCCCCTCCACTTTCATGCCTATTGAGATACTACCACTGGAAAGATTAAGGTCCCCTCAAAGGCTGGCCAGTACAGTCTGTTGTTGGGTCATAGACTTTTTCTATGCCGACACTAGTTCAGAATATTATGGCATATTCATTAAATTTCTTTTACTGTTGAGACACACTTGACAACACTGAACAACATACATTTCTTACCATTTTCAATCTTCCTTTTTTTGTTGTGTAGACTAGCCAGGTAAAGATCTCTTGCACGAGAAGGCCACTCTGAAATAAACCACTGTTCTTCAGTCTTGGACGGTGCCATAGCCTTTGTACTGCGATCTTTCACTGTCGTGGATTGGAGTTCCCTTGCATGGGCATACACTCGGTCACACTTTTCTTTCAGTTCCTCTTGTTTTTCAAATGGTGTGCAGGGCAGGATTAGCAGTAGGTTGAGGATGCCTGTTGTCATTTTCTGTCTTGACCCATGATTTCATTTTCAGAAACACCACTAATGTCCTTCCTTCAGTGTCTTGCAAATCTGGAGTGTGCCAGCTCCCAGTTACCAGTGTCATTCCAGCGATAATTTTGTCTTTATGGGCATACACTTTTCAGTATTGATTTTACTTTTATATATTGTTATTGTTCCTGTATTTGTTTGTGTTAAGTTTTCAGATATTTTTTATGCTTGTTCTACAAGTTGTTCCTGCTTTCTGGTGATTTTTAACTAAATTCTTGTCCAAAGCATTGATCATGGAAATATCGTATTTTATATAGCAATGTCCATGGATGATATAAGAAAATAAAAAAGACCTGGATGTTGCTGATTTTTATATCCTATGTTCTGAAAATCTTGTGTTGATTTGCGACATATTTCAGAACTATTGAATCCAGAGTCTAGGAGTCACGTTTTACTCGAGTGTCTCTCTCGGTGGTCTTGGTGTAATGCGATTCCAGGGGCCCGTGGAACGGCGCTGTATGTTAGAGAGGGGTTCTCTGCATCTCATAGGCCACTGTATGAATGTGGATGTCATGAAACACAAGTGGTTAAAGTCTGTTTTGCTAACTATGGGAACTATGATTTGGACGACTCTATTTATGGCTGCTTGCTTACCAAAATGACAGCAGTTCAGGAAGCTAGCTTTCAAGACTTGAGTCATTTTCATTGGTGATTACAATGCTCATCACACTGAATGGCTGAGTTTGGTTACTGACACAGATTATCATGTAGTTGCTGCTTTAGATTTCTCCACTTTCTGATTGTGGGCAGTTTATAAATGAACCCACACACCAATCTGGCAATCATCCTGACTTTGTATTCACAGGTGTAACAAGGATTGTACATGTATCTTTTGGAGTAGGTTTGCCAGTGGGTTCATCTGATCATTGTTTGATTAAGGTTAATGTGGAGATGGATCAGGTTGTTCCTGGTGTTAGCTTTTCAAGAAAGGTATACAGTACAGTACTGTACTTGAAATCCCAGGCCAATTGGGATGTTATTCAACATGAAAATAATTGAGCTCAGGTGGAGTGATATAAGAACTTCGAATATTGAATATTGAAGTGATCACCGTAAGACTTCATCAAGGGGAAAATGCCCTCTGAAAAGTTCAAGTTTTGTCTTAAAGATAAGCCTTGGTTTACCATGAAAAACAAGATTATCATCATTGATGGAGGAACAATGATAAGACTTTTTGGGACAATTTCATTGAGCTGAGAAATCAAGCTCAGGTTGTGTATGAGAGAGCTTATAATGAGGGTGTGAAGGAGATCTTGCTCTCCAGTGGTGATGGTCGTAGGTGCTGGTTTACCCTCGTCATCACTCTTTGGAGTTGATTCAAGCATGCCTTCCCTTGTAGGAGCTGAAGGAGCCCTAAACAGAAGGCAAAACTTTTGGGTCAAGTCTTTGTGAGCATACAGTTTAAGTCCTTGGTATTGCCTCGGTCATAACTTTTCAGAGCCAAATTTGTGTCCAGAGGCCTTCAAGTCTGGAGAAAACAGAACTTTGCTTCTGGGTCTCACCAGTTATGGCAGCATAGGCCTTAGGGGATCTTTCCCACCTTCATTTTTGAAAGACTGCTGATTTCATTGCTACAGTACTAAGATTACTCCTATTTGCAGAAGATTAGTAGGGCTTGCAAATACAAATTTTCCTTCTGTTTAGAGGAAGGCCAACAAAGCTACATTACTTAAGGGACTATGCCCATCCTCATTCCCCTGTGAATATTGGCCAATTTTAATTACCCCTTTTTTTATCTAAGGTTTTTGAGAGTTAGTCTCGAAGTGTCTTTGTAGGTTTATTGGCGATAACTTTCTCTCTCTGCAGGCTGATTCCCTTTGGATCCTTCTTGGGTTTATGTGTGTTAACTAGCCTTAAGGGCTTTCAGCTGAATATTTAAAGAAGGAAAAATGAAAGGGCTTCCAGCTGAATATTTAAAGAAGGAAAAATGAATGAACTTGGTTCTCTGCAAGAGAGATAGCCTTTCTCCTTTTCTTGAAACTATTTGCTTGAGTTGACTCTCCTACTGGAATTTTTCATTGTTGGGCAGGCATGAAGCTCATCCCTCTGCCTTGAGTAAAATAGAGAGTTACTCCTTTTATCATTTCCCTCTGGTGGTGCCAGGTTTGGAATAGAAGAGGGATGATGGGGATGGGTAGCCAAGATAGCTATTTTCTTCCTCTATTGCTACATTGGAGGGTAACCTCACTTGCCCGTAGTGGCGGGGCTAGGGAGTAGAACAGATTTCATAGCAGTTCTTCAGGGCAGCTGGAGTTTTCTGCTTTAGGTCCTTGTCCCGCCTTTATACACTAAACAAATTCTGCATCTTTCTCCAGATTTGCAGGTCTGTCTTGTTGATGGGCAAGAGTGGTTTGGGAGAAAATTGCTATTAAAAATCATAAAACACTGGTTCCCTGGTCTATTATGTTCAAATTCCCAATTAGGGAACAAGATCTGGGGTTAGAGACCAATCTCACTCCCCTTTTGCTGGACATGGTTCAAGTGTCTAGCAAAGAGAGAGGAGATTTCTTACTTTCATGAAAACTGAAGGATGAATACTTTCCAGTACCCATCCCATAAATTTCAGAAGTACCTCAACTTCATTTGAGGTGGAATTGTCTACCAGTTCAAGATGCTGTTTTGGACTGGAGATGGCTGTTGCCCAAGAGTATTACTTTCACCTTTAGTCTGGCTTGGGCTCTTTAAAGGATATTTGCCTATCATAGTACCCTTAGTTACAGAGTTGTAGTGCCTTTCAGGGCAGGATGCATTCAGACCTTGATGGATTTCTCACATTTTTGTCACAGATGGAGTTGTGTAAAGTACCTAAACTTTTTTACACTCGATAGGGGAGAGTGCATTTTAGATGCCTGCTCCTGTAAATGAGCTTAGGGAGGTAATGGCGCTATTCCTGTCCGAGAAGGAACAGCCTTCTCTACCTTGGCAGGTGGTTCTAGATCTTCTGTTGCCATGAGATATCTCATATCACTTTTATGAACTCATGTTTGATTCTGTCAGATAAAACAGTAAAGTACTGATTTGCACTTTCCCTTGCTGCTTCACTTTTAAAATGACTTGCCACTTCACTTTAAAAATGACACTGACATTTCCTCTTTTGCAATAGAGACCTTTGGAAGGTTTTCCATACTCTCTTTGGTATCGCTTTTACCTTGGGAGTTTCAGAAAGTGGGAGGGGGACACACCTGGGGACAAGTTTTGTTTTGAGGTGGGTACCTTTTAGGGACCCCTTCATCTCGTCTGCACTGTGTTGTCGTTGCTTAGTTTGCAGTGTTTTTAGTGTTGCACGTTTTTGGAATAGTTGATTATTTTCCAGTGTTGGATGAGTGGTTATACATGTACCACCATCAGGACTTGAGTTTCAGGTAAAAATGAGTGATGTCTTATACTTTATCTCCTTTAGAAATGCAGCTGCTCCTTTCTATTAGGCCCCGAAGGGGGTAGTGCTGCACCATAGGCATTACTTACAGTTCTTTGCAGTGTCCTCACAGCTCCTAGCTACAACCTCTTTAATTTCTTGTACTGTACCTCTGTTCATGTTCTCTTTCTTCCATCTTACTTTCCACCATCTCCTAACAGTTGTTTCATAGTACAGTTCTTTGCAGTGTCCCTTCAGTCTCTAGCTACAACCTCTTTAATTTCTTGTACTGTACCTCCATTCATGTTCTCTTTCTTCCATTTTACTTTCCACCGTCTCCTAATTGTTGTTTCATAGTACAACTGTGAGGTTCCCTTTCAGCACTGAATGGCCTTATAGATCCCAGCGCTTGGCCTTTGGCCTAAAATTTTATACTCCATTCCATTCCATTCAATTCTATTTCCTTTTGAAGTACAGGTGCTCAAAGTTATTGCAGTGTTTAAAAAATACGGGCAAAATGAAAATGGTTACAGTAGTTAAGGTATAATTCCATCAACCACTATTCACAGGAACCAAGTGTAAAATGTTTGCCGAAAAAGACAAAAATTACAAAAAAAAAATGTTTTTCAATTACTTGTACGTAACCTTGAATGGTAAATAAAATCAACCTAGAGCTGTTGCTGTTGGGTTGTCTGCATTAGGCATTCTGCACATTTGAATGTCATTGCACTACAACTCAGCTTTTACTGTCTGGGTACAGGGATGCTTTGTTTCCTAGTCTCTTGAATAGCGAATAAGTTTTGAATATTTGAATTCTCATACTCAATGGGTACACTAGGATTACGGAGAACTTTGGTTTTGTGTTTTAATTTTTGGTTTTGGAGTGGTGCTGCAATTAAGTTCCGTCACCTGTAGAACACTTTGTGTTTATTGCTCTCTTTCCAGAACTTCTTCAAGGAGTGGTAAAGAGTATCTCATTCCTTCTTCTTCATTTGGGGATGGCAGTTCCTCTTTGGCCTTTGACTGTTGGGCTTCCTGATCTGCTGTTTCTCCAGTTGAAGCACTGTGAGAGCAACCCAGCCCTCTTTCCTTGTCAGCCTCTTGTTTGCCTTTGCTATTATGGGTGCATTTCCTGCAATTTGCATCTTAATGGGTGAGTGTGATAGAAAAAAAAATAATAATACTAATAAGTACTGTATGGCTAACACTGAAAAACTCAAGATTCTTCATGTCATGGAAATTCTTTTAAAAACTGATCATGAGATGCTATACGAGACATTTGAACACTTCTATATATAGAACAACTGTCGAAATGAGAATGAATCTTGACATCTACAATGAAAAGTGGAGTACTTGTGAATCTTGACATCTACAATGAAAAGTGGAGTACTTGGAAATTATGTAGCAACAATGAGGAAGCTTTCAAGGCAGGTTGTGACATTACCAGTATCAAAATTCATAATGTAAACTTTAATGGCACTCTGTGATACTGTTCCTAATGGCTTAGATGTTTTATCAGCTTACAGACTGGACCAAGAAAAATAATTTGCAACCAGATATGCTCTCCAGTGTGGCTTATTGCAACAGCCAGAGATGATAAGGATAATCACTTTGAAGTAAACGTACTCCTTCCTAAAAAGGCTGGAACAATAAGATTGGTGATATCTGCCAGTTTGGACAAAATAGTGTCCTCATTTGTGCAAAGTCTCCTATACAGTCATATATGCTTTGCAATTTAAAAACAAAAGAGGATAATGACAACAGGGATGAGGCTGTTTCACAACGAGTGCCTTCATACAACCACATGTGAATGCTCTTCGATATGTTTATTGAGATCATGGAGAACTCCAACATGAACCCTAATGACTGCCCCAGGGCCTTGGATATGGCTGCCCAAGTGCTAGAGTTTTGGCGGAATATCACTGTGAAGCAGAATCATTGTTTTATATAAGCTACTTACCAAGTAATTACTGTACATAGCTATTAGTTTCTATTAACCGGCAGCTAGAATTTTGAAACTCACGGTAGCGCTACTTTTGTTTTGGCTAGGCGAGTGACCCCGCCCACTTTCAGGGTAAGAGAGGAACCAGCTTAAGCCTTAGCAGACGAGCTCAATATGTTTCTGCCGGCTGATGGCTGTGGTTACAGTGATTGGCAGCAGCAGTTTTTTGAAATTTCTCTTCTCTGTTGATCTTGGATCATTGCTGAAATATTCGCTTTATGGTGGCCTTTTCGGCACAGTTAGTGTCAGATTTTCTTTGAAGACTAGTATTACCAATTTTGAAAATTATTTGGACTTTCTTTGACTTGGCTTGTCAGCATGTCCGACTCGGGCTCTCAAAGTGTTAGGTATTGCAGTAAAGGCTGCCATATGAGACTGATTAAAGCCTGCTATGACCCTCATACTCTTGGTACTTCTTGCAGGGGTCAAATATGTTCCTCTGAATTGACCTGTAATGAGTGTCTCTCTTGAGATCCGAAAATGTGGAAGACCTTGAATAGTCATTTGATGAAATTAGACAGGGATAAAAAGAGAAAAGCAGCGGCTAGAGCTAGTAGTAAGAAGACTTTAGCTGTCTGCAAAATCTTTGTCTGATAATTCTGATTCTTTAGCCTTTGTTCCACCTGATCCCATGTCTCAATTTGTACCAATTACTCCGTACCCTGGTTCCCTTACTCCCGATCCCGACCTCATTACCAGCCTCGAATAGAGAATTAATCTTAATTTTGGATTACTCGTTGACACGATGGAGAAAATTGGTGCTTCTGTTAGAGCCCTAATAGACAAAGTGAATGTGAAAGGTGATAGTGAAGTGTTAGTGGAGGAGGTGGCTGTCTGTCCCGCCGATTCTCCTAGGCCAAGGTCCTTGGCAAACTCCCCTAAACCTGGGAGGAGACAAACTGGCAGCCCAAAGGTCGGTGGGATCTGCCCACAGGCAGTCGCCCCTCAGTTGTTCCTGTTGCCGATTCCCAGGTTACAACAGAGCGCCGCTGGAAAGGTGTCTCTATGGAAGTGGATCATCTGTCCTCTAGTGTTTCCAGCAGTGACTCCAGTCCTAGGCGCCAAGGCAAACCTCGTCCTCTGAAGAGATGCGCCGCGGGTGCTTTTCAACCTTCTGCTGTTCCGATTAAGAGGGCTAAAGAGGCTTCTCCAGAACGTCTTCCTTCCTGTAGCTTCTGGGACAGTCCGGAACATTTCTCCCAGGATCAACCAGTGTTAGTGGGACAAGTTCTACCTTCTAAGCACGCTACTTCTCTGAAGCTCTCTTCGGCATCGAGAACTTCGTCTTCTTCTTAGCGCGCATCTTTTGCTTTGGAGGACTTGCCGAGACAGGTTGTGATGTCAGAATGCTCTCCAGCGACCATGCGCCCAACTCCTGTTCTTGTAGCACCTGTACAATCTGCCTTTCTTGAATCTTCGTTGGTGGAGAAGTCGTCTGTGGCGCCAAGGTGCCCAGTGGCGCCAGAACTTCCTTCTCCAGTGGTTCATGGTGCTGCTTCTGTTGTGGCTCCCTCCGAGTGCCATTCATCTGTTGTGCATCCATCGTCTCCTGAGCGCCTCTTTGCTGAGCACTCTTTGGCTCCCGAGCGTCCATCAACTCCCAAGCACTCATTGGATCCCGAGCACCCATTGGCTCCCGAGTGCTCACCAACTTCCAAGCGCCCATTGGTGCCTGTTCCCTTCTTGCAGCCTGTTCCCTTCTTGCAGCAAGACGCTCCTTTGGCGCCCAAGGCTAATTCCGCTTCCAAGCACCTGATTTCATCCGTTTCTTCGGCAACGCCAGTGTCTTCTTTGGTTCTACCTGCTTCGGCTACGACATTTGCGCCTTCTGTTTTGGATCCTTATGTTCAGTCGATCCAATGCAAATTGGACAATATCCTTGGCTTAATTCAGAAAGTACCATCGGTACCCCAGCCCAATGCGGATCTGTCACCAATCTCTTCGGAGGAAGAGGAAGTAGCGGACCCTGTTGCCCCTCCGTCAGCGTACGCCTCCGTACTCAATTTTCTGCTGGTGACTTTTCCTGATAACTTCTCTCCTGCAGCTCTGGCATCTCGGGCTTTGACATACATAATGGATAACCCGACGCCTTCTTCCTGTTCTTACCCTCCGTCTAGGCTGTCGCAGAGAAGATATCTTTCGTATGCGACCAGAGAGGCTCCTTCCATGGGAGCGCCTGTCTCCTCCCAGGGAGACCTCCGGTTTAGTTGACTCCCCCAGACGGTCGGCGTTCAATGCAGCCAAGATTTTGTTCTCGTCCTCGGAATTGGACCATCTTATCAAGCATGTGTTCAGTCTTGGAAGTGCTCAGCTTTCCCGACTGGGCAGTAGGAGCTCTTGCTCGTAAAGTGAAGGAGTACCCTCATATCCCTGAAGACTTCTCTTAGGATTTTTTGGGAGTCATCTCTTGCCTGGATAAGGGTATTAGAGACGGGTCTTTTGAATTATCCTCCCTTTTTGTAATGAGTATCCTCAAGAAAAGGGAGCTTTGGTGTTCATACCCCCCACAAAAGGAGTTTCTCCCTCCCAGAAGTTCGCACTCCTTTTCTCGCCTCTGGACAAGAAGCGCCTTTTCCCTCAATTGACTGTGCTACAGATTGCAACTGATCTACAACAGAAGTCTACGCAGGACCTCCTCACACAATCAACGAGACGGCCTAGAGAGTCTCCGGCTTTTCCCCCCAGGACAGTTTCTCCTGTTCAACCGCAGCCTCTTTCAGGGTAGAGGCAGACAAAGACGCTTCCCCAGACCTTGCAGAAATGCTCGTTTCACCCCCAGATCTGTCAAGAAGTCTTCCTACAAACCATTTGCATGTAAGTGAGGATCTAGTCCTCTGCACCTCTGTGGGGGCAGGGCTCCTACATTTTTGGGAGGGTTGTGAAGCAAGAGGAGCGGAGAGTTGGATTGTCCAGGTTCTAAGAGAAGGCTGCTTGATCCCGTTTCTGGAAAACCCCCCTTAAGCAACAAGCCTGTTTTATTGACGACCTACTTGGCAAACTCCGAGAAGTCTTCAGCCCTCTCCCAAGAAGTGACAGCTCTCCTTGTAAAAGAAGCAGTCGAGCTGTCGAGGACACCTCATCTCCAGTGTTCTACAGTCGACTGTTTGTATTCCCCAAAGCATCGGGGGGCTGGAGGCCAGTTCTGGATGTAAGCGCCCTGAACTTGTATGTCCTGAAAACCAAATTCAAGATGATGTCCCAGTCCGTCCTTGCATCTATTCGTCTGGAGGATTGGATGATCTCGATAGACATGAAAGACGCCTACCTCCATGTCCCAATTCAGCGGGTGTCGAGGAAGTTTTTAAGGTTTGTGTTCCAGCGAAAAGTGTACCAGTTCAGGGCCCCTTTGCTTCGGTTTGTCGACAGCCCCACAGGTATTCACGCTTGTTCTTGCCCCAATGGCAAAATGGTTACATCTGATGGGAGTCAACGTTTTGGTGTATCTCGACGATTGGCTTATTCGCTCCCAGTCGAAGGAAAAATGTGCGGAGGACCTTCACAAGACCCTTCTCACCCAGGATTTGGGCCTCTTGTTGAATTTCCAAAAATCTCGAGTGACTCCTTCTCAGGATGAGGATAAACTCTTGGAGTTTTTGGGTTTTTCCCTCCCCCCAAAAGATAAACTCCTGCCTTCAGAAAATAAACAAATTTCTCGCTCTTCAGTTGGGGAGCCCTCCTGGGAGACAAAGAAGTTTCAGGCCTGTGGACTTCGGAACAGATGTAGTGCCACATCAGCGTGAAGGAATTGACGGCAGTTCACTAGGGATTGCAAGTGTTTGCATCGGAGGTGTCCGGGAAGGCCGTGTCCGTCCATTCGGACAACACCACGGCTCTATCTTGTATAAGAAAATAAGGGGGAACTCATTCTTTCTCCCTTTGCCAAGCAGCAAGGGCCCTTCTCATTTGGGCGGATCAGAATCGAACCCAGATCCTAACCAGATTCATTCAAGGGAAGTGCAAAGTTTTAGCAGACAAACTCAGCCATCGAAGACAAGTTCTCCCCACAGAGTGGACTCTAGACCCTCTAGTTTGCCCTGAGTTATGGAAGCTGTGGGGAAGACCGATTCTAGATCTGTTTATGACCGCAAAAAATCGTCTCCCCCTGTAGTGTTCGCCAGCACCAGATCCACAAGCTTGGACGACAGACACAATGCTTTTGGATTGGTCGAACATGATGGTGAGAGAAGTGTTAAACAAGTTCCGAAATCATCGGAATGTAAAGATGACGTTAGTAGCCCCATTCTGGCCAGCCCAAGAATGGTTCCCAGATTTGCTGGAGCTACCTGTAGATTTTCCAAGACTATTACCTCAAAAACCCAGTCTACTAAGACAACCACATTTCAGAAGGTTCCATCAAGGACTGTCCACTCTGGCTCTGACTACATTCAGACTGTCTTCAGATTGGTGCGAGCGAAAGGGTTTTCAAACGCAGTTGCGGACGCTATTGCTTGTAGTTGACTTTCCTCGAGCAAAGTTTACCAAGCTAAGTGGACAGTCTTCCATGACTGGTGCAGGAGAAACAACATCTCGCCTTCTAAGACGTCTGTAGCTGGAAATTGGTGATTTCCTTAAATATTTGAAGTTTACCAGGAACCTTTCCATCTCAACCATTAAAGGATACAAAGCAATGTTGAGCTCTGTTTTTAGACATAGAGTTTAGATCTCTCCTCTAATAAGGACCTTTCTGATCTTATCAAGTCATTTGATATGATCAAGCAAAAAAGAAAATAGGCTAGTAACCTGGAATTTAGACGTGGTGGTGGTGGTACTGAAGTGGCTGTTGCAACCATGCTTTGAACCTCTGCAATCTCTCTGCTTAAGGGACCTTACTAGGAAAACTCTGTTCCTAGTAGCATTAGCGACTGCCAAGAGAATCAGTGAGTCTATTGCCTCTATCATTCAAACAACGTTTTGGAAATGCAAATCGGTTTTTGCAACCCATTATTTGCGTGACATTGAAACTGTCTATGAAAATTGCAGTACCTTGGGTCCTATATTGATTGCTGGTATGGTGTTGGGAGGAGTAGTGTAGGAAGCTTCCTTCATCCTTCCTATTTTTTTCGCCTTGATTCATGGTATCGAGTCGTAGGGGAGCCGGGGGTACTTGGTATTTGGAGTGCTCACCAGTTTTTATTCACAATGGTTGGGTAATGGTATGCTGTAATGTTTGGCTATAGGCGATTGTGTTTTGTTTTATTTATTCTCTGGTTGTTTTTTTCTGGTACTGTGCCTAGGGCAGGGGCGAACTGATTATCCTTTGCATGCAATCGGACACTCCCTTGCAACAAAGGAATCCCGCTATGTAGCAGGCCACTCCTGGCTATACCACCACACCACTATACATTGAGATGAGCGCCATCCAGAGGCAGTACTTTCCTGTAGCAGCTCTCTCAACAGGTAAGGGACCAGCAAGCATTTTAACTAATGCTAGCAATATTCTATTTCTTTGTTACTAATTTTAATGTATTCGGATAGATAACCCATGCATCCCACCTCCTATAAATGGGGGTTCAGCTATGTAATTACTTGGTAAGTAGCTTATATAAAAATGACATTTTTATAATAAAATAAAGTTTTATATATACTTACCAAGTAATTACATGATCAAAGCCCTTCCTCCTCCCCTTGCGTGGTTTGAAGGCATAAACATATTGAGCTTGTTTGCTAAGTTAGTTCCTCTCTGACCCTGAAAGTGGGTGGGGTCACTTGCCTAGCCAAAACAAAAGTAGCGCTACTGCAAATTTCAAAATTCTAGCTGCCGGTTAATAGAAACTAATAGTTATGTAATTGCTTGGTAAGTATATATAAAACTTTATTTTATCATAAAAATGTAATTTCTTTTTGTTAGAATATCCACGACAGCTGCTTCAGATCCCAAACTTCAGCCAAGAATGTTGTGTGTCTCTATCCCACTTTGATGACGACCCTGTAGGCACCTGTATGCCTCGTCCGGCTGGTTCACCACTTCGGGTCTCCTGGGAGTCACAGTAGGCACAGGAAGCAGATGCCAGTCTCAGTGACACAGTGGATGGGGAGGAGCTGGATGACTAGTAAACCTCTTCTTAGGTTTTTAAAAGTAAAGCCATTGTAAGCACTAAGGGCAGCATGCACAGTTAAGTGACAGAGAAAAGGTTTGGTTTTAGTTTTACATGTATTATTTTCTATATGTAAAGAATGGATGTTTGTAGGTTTGCCTTCTCTTTTGTGTACTCTGTATTGTTTCATTGGTTTAGGCAAAATAGGAAAAAGTGATGCCCTTGCTACTGTATTCGGCAGTGTACTGTACGTAGCACACCTACCACATTGTGTAATGTACAAGAAAAAATATGGTTTGAATTTTTTGTTGTGTACAGTGTATTTTAAAGTGTATTGTAATGTTTAACAGGTTTGGGCAAAATAGTAAAAAGATGATGATACCTGTGTTACAGTACGCATTTGGTAGTGTACTTTATGTAGTACACCTACTGTATCATATGTGTACAAGAGGGAAAAAGGGGTGTGCTTTTTCTGTTTTTGCAAAGTACCAGAGTCTCTATACAGTATGTTGTTATAAATATGGTCTGCTTTTTTTTGTGTAAAATGTATTTTGAATAGTTTTACTGTACTGCAGTGTTAAATTGGTTTAGGCAAAATAGTAGAAAGAAAGTGGTATAGTGTCTTTGTTACTGTATTTGGTAGTGTACGGTATGTAAGTGTACTACATACAGTACACACAATACAGTAGGTGTACTGTATTGTTTGTTGCGTATGAGAGAAAAAACATGGTTTGCCTTTATATTTTTTGTTTACAAAGTGTATTACAGTGCATTTTGTTACAAATATGGTAAAATAAGCTAGCTAATTGCCTTTTGCATCAAGTTTTCAGTTTAAAGTGTGATGGTGGTGGTTTATAAGTATACTGAGTGTTTGTAGTTACATGGTATTGATAAGCTAAGGGGAGTGAGGGTATGAAGGTGCTGTTTTACACCCGTAGAGTTTCACAGGACCTTGGCCCTCTTAATCTGGATAATGTAATGATTACTGTACTGTACTTCAGATTATTGGATTTTAAAAAAAGTCGCCCAAAATTTCTTTGTAACATTATTACTGTATTAAAGAGTATACTGTACTGTATTAAAGACATACTCTAGAAGCCCATGACAAACATTATTGACAAATTTTAATTTTAATTTCACAGATTATATGAAGACAATTTAAATGCAGACACACGCTGAATCCCTGCTTGTGTATCCAATAAGGGAATTGAAGATGCTAATCAAGCAACCAAAGCTACATCTGTACTATGGCCAAAACAAAGATGCACATTCAGGTAAGTGACTTTAACATCTGTAAAACCCATAACCTATAATAACTGGCTAATATTGTGAAATTTATACTTACAGCTCCAAATCTTCATATGGTGTAGGATTTGCTGCAGTATCATGAAATAGGACAAGCCAGTTCACTTAACAGAATAATGTCCTGATTTTTATAGCAGAACGTTGTGCAATATGGTTAGCAATGAAATTATTAAAAATGTGTCACAACAGACATTTTCAATTCTCAGTAATAGGAAGTGCTTTAGAAACCCTTGAGAATTATTGTCCTAAAATTCCTTAGGCCCAACAGATCAAGTTTCTGTTCCACAAATTATAAGAAGCTGATTTAAATTTTGAAGTACAGTTTGAGGGCTCTCTGAACATGTTGGCATTTAAGGAAAAGAGGAGGCTGATAAAGCAGCCAAAATTTCAATTTGATTACTAGATCAAACATGCCCTACTGTTCTTAAACCCATCATCTTATTATTCCATCTTAAAATTGGTCATGCTTATTTGACTCAGATGTTTGATACATAACACACAAAGCCTTGTGCCAGCTCTGAGAATTAATGATGTTATTCAGGGTCCTGGTTGAATTGTTTAGTAACCATAATATAGTAATATCTGGACCTAATCCAAATTTATACAGGAATTATTCCCCATGATCTTTTGTACCTTTCCCCCAGCCAGACAAATTCTTTGAGATTTTGTCCCAATCCTCAGGAACCTTTGAAGGTTCCAATAAACACTCCAAAGAAGGGGTTGTCCAGTTTGCCATACAAAAACCATAACCTTAAAATTCTCATAAAAATATACTGGCACAGGTATAATATTTTTTGTAGTTTTGTGGCTTCTGTATAAAGCTGATTATCATTACAGCTATATTGTCATGGTTATCCATGGGGACATTTATCATTGATATCTAAATAATACATTATTATGGCAGAGAACTACCTGTACAGTATATTAAAAGAAACTTTTGAATAAAACATGCATATCAATTAAGGCATTACATCTATCCTGGCTGAAATCAAGACTGAAGTGTATGGCAGCCTAAAATGATAGTTGTTTAATTGAATGATATTTTCACCTTAAAAGGTTGATTTTCATGGAGTAGTGCAACTATAAAAAATACTGTAGTGCTGTATAGTATAATACTGTATTTTCTTTTGAAGGTAAGGGATAAATATGCTTCAAAATATCAGTTGTATAAGGGAAATTACTTATGTGATTCTTATTAAAGCATCTTTATGTGATTCTTATTAAAGCATCTTACTGTGAGACGGTTAACTAAGGATGCTATTAACATTAATATCTCTGACAAAAAGGGTTAAAGCTACTATGAATTATATTACAGAAAATAGGAGCTTGGCTGGCAGTATAGATAGTCATCTTATATACCATTTGATACTTGTATATGGCAAAACTATGAAATTCAAAAACACTGGGGCTTATCTTCTCATAAGGTCTCCTTAACTACTAAAATTTATTATGGTTTTATTTTATTCACATACAAACAGCTTCAGCCTTGTAAGAGGCCAAATTTTTTAAGTGGTCTGGTTAATAATTTGAATTTAAAATAGTCTGGATGATAGAAATCGGTTTTAAAATGCTTTGCATCTAAGGATTAATATTATTTTTCCAATACACTGCTAAGGAGAAATGAAAATACATTAGTATTTCTTGTATATTTACAGTGTCGAGAACAATTGTCCAATTACATTAAGAAATATTTCTTACAGTCCATATTAAAATTTGAACCATGACCATTTTTTAAACAAAATGATCATCTATAAAGTTTATGATGCTATTTGGGGAAGTGACTGTAATCATACAAAATGTTCTGGTACCATGCTAAGTAGTATTCAAGGAAACACTGTCAAGTACAGCTACATTGATATCAATTCTTAATTAAGCCTCAAATAATAAGACTCTAGTGTAATCTGTAAAGCACAGTAGTCGTTACAAGGAATATGTATTTAATGTACAATTAAACAACCACATATGGACTGGTAACAGCATTAACCAAGGAGAAGATTAGTAATAAACTTTCCAAACCTTGATTACTCAAGAGTTGAAATGGCAAAGTCTTAAAACAATCAAGACAATAATGACTCTAGTTCAGAGGAATATTCAACTGAAATTGTTACAAGTAATGTCAAAAATAATAAAAAAATAGATACAAGCACAATACGAAGTTAGTACACTTACTGTAAATTTGGCATGAAGTTGCAGAAATAAGTACAAGCATCTAATGTAAATGATATGTTAAAAGTTTATTTCTATTTTAATGTTATAAAAATATGAGAGGTGCCTACCTGCTGTAAATTTACCAAAATAATTT
Source organism: Macrobrachium rosenbergii (assembly GCF_040412425.1). Classification (NCBI taxonomy): domain Eukaryota; kingdom Metazoa; phylum Arthropoda; class Malacostraca; order Decapoda; family Palaemonidae; genus Macrobrachium; species Macrobrachium rosenbergii. The sequence goes on along the minus strand of NC_089751.1, from coordinate 31,875,125 downwards.
AAAAATCAAAACCAAAAATGAGCATTTAAATCTATGACCAGCGTGCAGTACTCGTGGGATTAGCTTGAAAGCACAGGTGGGTAATGTGGGTATGCTCCTCTTGTGACGCCACATGATCAGATAATAAGTTTTCCGGAATTAGAATAGGACACATTAATAAATACATTTATTCTATTCACAGACATTTCTAAATCTAATAGCATCTATGTAATCTATGAACATGTATAATGAGTATGATACAGTCAAACTACATTGTTTATGTAAACCATCAATAACATTAACAAGTCTGATGGATATGAAATTTAAGCAATGAATACACAGTTAATTTGGATGTATTTCGTGAATGCAATGAGAAATGATCTTAAATGTAATTACTGTACTTTTTTTTTTTACACCAATACACATTAAAGCCATACACATGTAAGTTGGTTACTCTGCTGCTTTAGAGGAGAAGGTGATGATTCCATTATAAAGTAGTCTAGTAAGATCTGAAGTCATTTGAAAAAGTTATTGTTACTGAATGAATGTACCAAATGCTAATCTTGTCTTAATTTTCTATTCCTTCTTGATTTCTTCTTTCTTCTACGGTCCCTACGTTCCTTCTGCCTTTCACGTCTTCTCTCCTTATCCATGCGGCTTTTCCTGGGAAGTCTCACTTTGTGTTCACCTGAGCCTACAGCATCAAGTACTTGTCTGCTTTTGGATCCATACAACTGATTCTCTGAAATTAATTTTAAATGTGTTAATATTAATAAAAATTATTGGGAACTAAGTGATTCAGTACCTTGTTTCTTTATTTATGTTTTGCTTAAGTAGGAACAATATCCACAACATTATAGAAATTAAAATACTAACTTCTGTATTTCTTAGATAATTTTCTTAACCTGCGACGTTCTTCCCTCTCCTGCATTCGCTCTGCCTTTGTTAAGCGTCTAACTGGCAGCACCACATTATTCAAGACTGCATGGTTATTTATTATATCTTGCACTGGAACCTTTTCTTGTCTTTCAGTCCCTGTACTCTGAAATGAAGATACGTGAACATTGAGGACCAAAATGCACAGATTGTTACAGTTATGACTATGAAGCAAGAGAAAATTAAGTGTTAAGGAACTGGGATTTACATATGCCTTCTGACTACAAACACCACAAGAACTGAAATATCTGTAAGTGTTCAGGGCCCATTAAAAGGCAGTATTTGTTGTTTGTCATTGCACAGGCCAAACACTAATGACAGTCACTTTTAAAAGATTTTTGTAATATTTTGTGAATGTTCGATTTTCATTTACATGGATGGATAAAACATTAGTACTGTTACTGCTGCTTGGAAGATTTTTGTCATGTTTTGTGAATATTCAATTAGTTTATTGCTTTAATTATTTCGTAATAATACAGTTGTCATGATTACATGTGCTACTTAGCTGACATACTGATACTATTTTGTTTGTTCTTATGAAATACAAACCACTACCTTTTATATAGGGGTATCTTTCAGTGGAAGATGAAAACTGGTAACTAGGTAGTTAATAGGTAGAGAATAGGGGTGAATGAGCAAGTATCCTTCACTCACCAGTTGTCACCTTCACTTTTCTTTTGGCTGCACTGAGAGAGGGAAATTCTGCTGCACTTCTTGTTGCTGAATGGTTGCTGGGCTTGGAGTGCATGAATATTCCTAATTTTTTTCATTCTTTGGTGTGTTTGTTCTTGTATTGGCGTGTTTTTGGCTTGTTTTTTATTTATTGATAAATGTTCTTCATTCATCGATAAATGTTTTTTATTAGATAAAAACAAGTTATGTCACATGAGGGATGTGGTCACCCATGTGGGGTGATTCATCTCAGCCATAGCAATGGATCCTCATACTACATGTGCTGCTTACAGGGTAGGGGGGAGGACTTGCTTAGCAGTTGTGTTGCCCCGTAAGATTGACTTTGACACTGATGCTCCTGGTTTGCACGTATGTGCGTCATTGCTGCAGTATCTCAGGCAGATATGGCCTTTTCTTAATATCTGGGGAACCTTTCATTTGATGCTTTCTTTGACAACCTGGTAGAGGAGAAGGCGGCTCTGACACCCAAGCATTTCAGTACGGCCTAGGATACGTCTTCTTCTGTCACCGCTAAGGACGGGGATCTTCCGGTAGTGGTGGTTCTTCCAGTAGCAGACCTTCCAGTTCCTGGTATTACAATGTTATTTTAGGTTCTGGCTTCAACCATCCCTAGAATCTGTTCTGCCCTGTCAGAAGCAGAGGAAGGGGAAGTCTAGGGGGTAGTGAAGGTGCTTGGTCACAAGGTGACCAGTCTGCCTTGTCTCACCATGAGTGCTTGGGTTCACACCAAGATGAAGCCATGCATTTTGCTCACCCTGATCAGGTGTGGTCACATGATTGTGGGAGGGCAGGTGTGCTGGCTATCCTCTCTTGCTGCGAACTCGTGGTGTTGCACAGCGATGGGGTATGTGTACCCTGCTTGCTCGGCTCAGACCACTTCCATACTAACAGCAGTCTTCTTTGGGAGCTCAAAAAAAGCTTGCAGTGTTTTTTTATTTTCCAGAACATGCTCGCATGCAGCAATCCTTTCCCAGGGAGAGGTTCGCAGTTGCTTCTACCACCTCTCATTTCCATGGTCTGCTGTTCACTTGGAAGGGGGCAGGAGGAGCAGTGCAAGAGATTGTTCACTGGGTATTGGAGCAGAGAGGAGGCCTGGTCAAAGTCAGAATATGGTTCTGGCAGTGTCTTGGCTGGGTCCAGGTTCTTCATCGGAGGGGTGGGTAGAGCTCTTGGCTAACACGCTGGTGGCCCAACGTTTGACTCCCCGACCAGCCAATGAAGAATTAGAGGAATTTATTTCTGGTGATAGAAATTCATTTCTCATCATAATGTGGTTCAGATTAAACAATAAAGCTGTAGGTCCCGTTGCTATGTAACCAGTTGGTTCTTAGCCAAGTAAAATAAATCTAGTCTTTCGGGCCAGCCCTTGAAGAGCTGTTAACCAGCTCAGTGGTCTGGTTAAACTAAGATATACTTAACCATTTTTGGCTGGGTCCAATGCCATCTCCCTAGCGAGTCTCATCTAATTCACAGGACTGGCAATGACCCAGGGAACAGAGTTCTGGTGTATCATCATCTTTGGCTAAAGAAGGAGCAGCTCCTGCCCACAGGAATTTCTAGGTCCAGATGGACCCGTACCTCCTGAGCTAATGTTTGTTTCAGGTGTGTGGCTGAAGGATGCACCTTGGCTGTGCATTGTCCTAGAAATACAGGCATGTCAGGAGCAGTTGTCAGGTCACTTGGTTGTATTGATCAGCAAAAACAACCAGCGTGGCATATGTCAACAAACAGGAAAGGGCATGGATCTCCAACCCTTTGTAAGCTGGCAGTGCAGGTGCACGAGTTGTCAGCGTCTCATGCCATTTTCTGTAAGGTACATTCTAGGCAGGCGGTATATTATTGCAGCCCAGGGTCACATACTTCAGATGGAGTGGTTCTATATCCTCAGGTATCAGAGTTGTTCAAGCTATGGGAGTCTCCCCTGCTTGACTTATTAGCATCAAGGTTGAACAGGAAGCTTGCTGTCTTTCATGCCTCAGTTCTAGATCCCTGGGTAGTGATAGATACTTTCCAACACTCGTGGGACAACTTAGACATACATGCATTTCCACCTTTCAAAGTTCTCTGCAGATTGATAAACCAAGTGTTGTCACTCTTGGTCTTCAGATGACTGGTGGCTCCTCACTATGCTACCACTACCTCCAAAGTTGAACTCCCATCCACAGTGACAGCTCATGAAGTTAGGGATATGAGTGTCTGTTGTTTTCAGAAGAAGTTTTTAGTTATTCAGGCAAGTGTTTGGCATTATCAGACCACCTTCTCTTTTGGACCTGAAGTAGCTGCCTAACAAGTATAGTCATCCAAGCTCCAGAATTGGATAGATTTAGTACCTCATCCGATATATCTAAGGTCCGGTGTAAATCTGAAAGTTGTGAAAGGAATGACTTGGTTCCCTTATACCCTTACTCTACTTGGAGCAGCATCCAGGCCAATGTAAAGTGCTGGAGTTGGACTAATTACAGGTGAGTACACTTCAGGTATTTGTTCTCTGTCTAGGATAGAGAAGTGTCCCTTCATCCTCTTTCCTACGACAAGAGGGAGTGGGGGCACAATAGAGTTTAGTCCTGAACTGTTACTTGTAATAGCTAGACCCAAACTGCCTTCTGAGTTGAAGAAATGTTTTGTTTAGTTGAAGTTATTAAATTCACTACAGCTTGGGGAAATTATCTGATACCTGATTTATCTCCTTACCAGATGTATATGATGTTTTAATAATCCTATACCAAATATCAAATTCAGTAGAAATGATTCATATGAAAGGCATTGCAAGTATGACTCTACGAAAAGGTTTTTGACCTTGAAACTCGGTGAAATAAAAGCTAGTAGCAATTAAGATTGAAGGAATAGGTGTACTAAATCCATAGATAGAGGAGTTTCATGAGTTATGATGAGGCAGAATTGTCTTTTTTGGTTTCTATATTACTATATTATACCTTTTTATATTGTTTGCCTCATGAAAACTTGCAGTATTATTAGAAATATACTGTATGGAAAATACAATTTTGTTTTCATGCTACAATAATCTACCTGAGCCCAAGCCATGAGTCTTCCTTGATAGCAACAAAACTATCTACTACAGCTTCCTATATGGTAGCCAAATGTTTCAGTGAAGGATAAGGATATTAATGAAGTTCCCTATATATTTATAGAAAATTATTTACTTTGGATCTGGTTCTATGGAATATAGTCTCGTCTGGAAGTCAGATAATTTCATGACACCCTTTTTTTAAATGCTCGAATCAGTTATCGAATATTTTCCATAAGAGCAATTTCATGATCTATAAAAATTATCAAATTCCTGTTTGGTCACCTTTGTCATTCAAGAGAATAACAAATTGCTGTCTTTATTTTTCAGGATACTTGGGCAGTAGAGACGAACATAAACTTGAACAGGTCACTGGTAACTTCTCTAATTGGCAGCCCTATGAAATTACAGTTAGCCAGGTATGCAGTGCTTTTAAAGAGGACTTGAGTTTATCCAAAAGAAATTCATAACCCTTCAGAAGCAGATCCTCATAACTTCCCAATATCCTCAAGTGTGGACTCAGAAAAGAAAAAACTGGGTGGGTTATGAATGTTCCATCCCAGTTTAGTGAGAACGTCCTCTGACCATCTGATGAACAAGTTTTATCCAAAAGAACTTCAGAAGCTGATGCTCATAACTTTTCAACATCATGAAGTGAAGAAAAAACTGAATGTACTGTATTATGGATGTTCCCCAACCCAGTTCAGTGAGAACATCCTCAGACCATCTGATGAACTACTAGTGAGGTCTTATGATGAACTACTTTCAGTGGATTTCAGATAAACTAGAAACACCACGGCGTAGATGATCAGAAAGTGCAAGATCTACAGTGTCGACGTCTCTTCAATTTCAGCAGCTCAGTACTATCATAAAAAGAACACCTTCAACTCTGTCTGATAGTCTGCACGAGAGTGTCGGAGGGAGTTGACGTAAAGGCCCAGGGATGGAAGTTGGTGGACATGATATGGATGGTGATGGCATGGAGCACGGTGTGGGAAGAGCTGATGACAGATGATATGACATCGTAGAAACTGTAGCTCTGGAAACTGTTGTGGCAGTCGACACTGGGATGCAGGAAGACATGCAGTGGGACAATAGGCTGCCAAAGGTTGGTAACCCTGGTAGGCCTAAAGATGCCCAACACTGAGAGTTTCTGTGCATCCAAACCTGAAAAGACTGCAAGGGGGAGCTGCCTCCTCCCTCACGGGGTGGGGGGGAAGCTAAACGCCCCCAAAAAAAAAGCAGGGACAGCAGCATCAATTACCAGATCCCCAAACCTCCTCTTGAAATGTCTAAAAACAAAGTAATAGAAGAGGGAGTAAAAAATCTTCCAGAGAAGACAAAGCAACGAGAGATTTGGGAAGGAAATTGATGCGTCTGCTGCCATTGGGGGCAAGAAACCAAATAAAGCCGGTGCTGCCAATTTCCTTATATCTCTTCTTACCAAAATTCTTCCATTGCTCAGGAGACTAACTACAACACTTGGAACAGGGATTACCTATGCTACAATCATTAGGCCTGCACATGCTACAAGTGGTATGGGGGGTCTGTTACCCCTATATTAAGATTGCAGGTTTGTTAGTTATGAAAAATTTGTCATAATTTGACCAAGCTTCCAAATTCACAAGACAGCCAGGCTGTCTTTCTAAAGAAAATTATCTTGGAATGCTTGATAGCAACAAAACTATCTACTACAGCTTCCTATATGGTAGCCAAATGTTTCAGTAAAGGATAAGGATATTAATGAAGTTCCCTATATATTTATAGAAAATTGTTTACTTTAACTGATTCTATGGAATATAGTCTCGTCTGGAAGTCAGATAATTTCATGACGCCCTTTTTTTTAAATGCTCAAATCAGTTATTGAATATTTTCCATAAGAGCAATTTCATGATCTATAAAAATTATCAAATTCCTGTTTGGTCATCTTTGTCATTCAAGAGAATACAAATTGCTGTTTATTTTTCAGGATACTTGGGCAGTAGAGATGAACATAAACTTGAACAAGTCACTGGTAACTTCTCTAATTGGCAGCCCTATGAAATTACAGTTAGCCAGGTTTGCAGTGCTTTTAAAGAGGACTTGAGTTTATCCAAAAGAAATTCGTAACCCTTCAGAAGCAGATCCTCATAACTTGCCAATATCCTCAAGTGTGGACTCAGAAAAGAAAAAACTGGGTGGGTTATGAATGTTCCATCCCAGTTTAGTGAGAACGTCCTCTGACCATCTGATGAACAAGTTTTATCCAAAAGAACTTCAGAAGCTGATGCTCATAACTTTCCAATATCATTAAGTGAAGAAAAAATTGAATGTACTGTATTATGGATGTTCCCCAACCCAGTTCAGTGAGAACATCCTCAGACCATCTGATGAACTACTAGTGAGGTCTTATGATAAACTACCTACAGTGGATTTCAGGTAAACCAGAAACACCACGGCGTAGATGATCAGGAAGTGCAAGATCTACAGTGTTGACGTCTCTTCAATTTCAGCAGCTCAGTACTACCATACAAAAGAACACCTTCAACTCTGTCTGATAGTCTGAATGAATGTCGGAAGGAGTTGATGTAAAGGCCCAGGGATGGAAGTTGGTGGACATGATACGGATGGTGATGGCATGGAGCACGGTGTGGGAAGAGCCGATGACAGGTGATATGACATCACAGAAACTGTAGCTCTGGAAACTGTCGTGGCAGTCGACACTAGGATGAGGGAAGACATGCAGTGGGACAATAGGCTGCCAAAGGTTGGCAACCCTGGTAGGCCTAAAGATGCCCAACATTTAGAGTTTCTGTGCATACAAACCTGAAAAGACTGCAAGCGGGGAGCTGCCTCCTCCCTCACAAGGACAGCAACATCAATTACCAGATCCCAAACTTCCTCTTGAAATGTCTAAAAACGAAGTAATAGAAGAGGGAGTAAAAAATCTTCCAGAGAGGACAAAGCAACGAGAGATTTGGGAAGGAAGATATAGAACAAGGAATTGATGTGTCTGCTGCCATTGGGGACAAGAAACCAAATGAAGCTGGTGCTACCAATTTCCTTACATCTCTTCTTACCAAAATTACAACACTTGGAACAAGGATTACCTTTGCTACAATTTTTAGGCCTACACATGCTACAAGTGGTATGGGGGTCTGTCACCCCTATATTAAGACTGCAGGTTTGTTAGTTATGAAAAATTTGTCATAATTTGACCAAGCTTCCAAATTCACAAGACAGTCAGGCTGTCTTTCTAAAGAAAATGATCTTGGAATGCTTGAGAGGAATTCCTGAAATGCAAGTAACTTCACTGGTTTCTGGAATGGTTAAAGGGTCTGTTATCCTAGACAAAAATATGCCACCCTCCAATTTATTGCCAGTTGCAAGTAATGAGACCTGAAAGAGGAACTTTCTTTGGAGAAGCTGTTTGCCAATCTTAGAAAATGCCTTTCCAAGATCCTATAACACAGCCCATATGAGGACAATATGGGCTATATATTATGGGATCTTGGAAAATCATTTTCTAAGACTGACTACTGTTTAAGCTTCTCCAGAGAAAGTTCCTCTTCCAGGTCTCATTACTTGCAACTGACAATAAAGTGGAGGGTGGCATATTTTTTTGGTCTAGGATAACAGACCCTTTAACCATTCCAGAAACCAGTGAAGGCACTTGCATTTCAGGAATTTCTCATCTTGCATTATCAAGCATTCCAAGATCATTCCATTTAGACAGCCTGGCTCCATTTTTTCATGATTTCAATTTTCAAGAAAACCACTGTTGCATAGATATGTGTATGGCAGCCATAAACGCTTCCTCTGTAACTTTAAGACTGCTGGGGCTTCAGCCATTAGTAGTAATTCTAGATGTATGTGTGAGCAATACTGTGGTATGTTTTAAGAATAAATGTTATTTTTATGATCACCTTTTAATTTCTTCCTCCTTTTGAAACACTTTTGGAGAGTACATTGCTTTCCCAGAGAAGGCCTCTTGACAATACCAAAAAAGTGATACTCAAATTCCAGTTTCACTCTTCGCTGGAGCAACAGTTTCAGCAAGTGTGATCATGGTATTCTTAGCAATGCTAGACTCTTGTGATTTAGTTACAATTTCACAAATTAAAAGTCAAATGTTATGTCCATTTTCCCTTGCAAAATGACTATATGATATAAAATAAGCGAGAATTTGGTTTTTAAGGAACAAGTGCAGTTTCCACGCTTTCTACCCAGTGGCTAACTAATATATTGTATCCAAATAAACTAAAATGCTTACAGTCCCACATTTGAACCCCTTACAAAATCTAAACATACACACTTACTTGTGCATTTGGTAAGTCATCACACTGATCAGCACCAACACAAACACGAAGCTTTTCTAGACGGTGGTGTAGTTCTGCCAATCGACTATTGGATAACGTAAATGCAACATTTCTAAGTTGATATGGATCTGGGAAAAAAAGAAGTAGTAAAAGTTAGAGCAAAATAGTTTAACTCTTTCACCTCTTGTCAGATACAGTTACACAGCTTTTTTCCTATGACAAATTCCATAATGTTCATAAGAGATTTTTTATTAGAAAATATCTTGTGTATAGCATTGAAAAAAATATTAATTTCCAAGGGTCTTCTCAGCTCCCACCATTATTATTTAAGAGAGAAAACATATATCAATTTATTCCATATTAACAGAGATATCTATCCTCAGTTTCTCATTTATTATCAATGGTATTTCTGACTGAACTGCCACTTAACCTCCTTTGTAAAATTAACTATGATTAACACAGCCATTTGGAGGCTAAAAATTCCTACAAATGTAATACAACAGACCTAGTATCCACTAGCATATGTAATTTTTTTGCACAAACCCATTCATCAAAATGTAGCCTTTAGCTGTATGGAATGCATCCAGCTGCATGAAGAAGGAAAGTTCAAAAAGAACAGTTACACATGCTCAGCCAGCTCTTTTTATTTGTCACTGATGCTCCTCATTCTTTCGTTGTTGACATGCTGCCTTTCTCCGTATTTTTTGGTGTGTCTTAACTCAGCCCATTTCTGTGAGTGGCACTTTTTGTCATGCCACTGGTTTTAAGTGTGTCCTCACCACCAGCTCATGTTCTTATTTCTTTCACTAAATGCTTACGTGTATTCTATCCGAGTTCCCTTTCGCAGGCAACTCAAGTACTTACCGCGAGTAATTTTGTTTGCCTGTTTTGTTGCAATTCCGTGCCATCATTATTTTCCTAGTTCTGTTCAGGCAACTACCTGTTATATTTTTCCCATGTTTTCTTATCTTTACTTCTTTATACTGGACATACATATGACTTAATTGAATCTTAATGCTGCTTCAGCATCACAACTCTTTATAGCACTTGGAGCTATTTCTTCAGGGGCTTTACTTATCTGTTTTTAATTTTGTAGTTGTTTTGCCTAATATATTTGTGCTGTCACTAGAGTATGTCCAGTACCCATGTTTTTGTTATTTTCAGGAAGATTTCTTTTTGTTTTCCCTTCAGCAGGCTTGGCTATTCACACCAATCTTCCACCTCAGAAAACAAGTAGTTTCAGATGATTCTTCATTCTGTGGACATGCCTCTGTGGATAGTTTGTTATGTATTGTGCCCCTTCTGGACCATTGCACCTAGGGTTACAACCTTCCTAACATTCCTTCAAGTAAGACTATTGTAGTGCACTGCAGCCTACCTGATGATGGGAGACACCAGTTTGCAAAGAAATTTCACCTGATGCTCTGGTGATCCATTTGTAAAGGAATACATCCAAAAGTAATAATCACTGAAGGACAACCAACCTAAGGCCCTGCATCCTATCTCACCAAGGGAGAAACCATCTTGCAAGGATATCTGACCTGATGAACTACTTTGCTTTGGTTGCTAATTTCTGTGTTACAGTTGTGCTTCCAAGTATTACCTAAGATTCTGAAAGAAACTTGAAGACTGTAGGAGAGCAAGGTACACTAACTAAAATATTTGTGATTGTAATGTTACCCAGACTCATTTCTAATAAGTCGGAATAAAAGTACTGTATGTGTAAAACTTTTCTTACACATGAAGGCACAAAACAGCAACTGTTGACGGTATTTGTCATAATAAACACAAAACTCTACCAACTGCTGAAACTATTCTATTAATGACTTACGTAATCTGATAAAAAATCTATCTCAGAATAATTTTTTTAAAATAAAAATATCACAATCTATAAAAGGAAGCAAACTGCTGAATGCAGTTTTCATAAGTTCAAACTGACCTCTGCCATGAAAAAATACAACACTGTACCTTGGTTTAGGTAAAAAAAATTACAATTGGGTGACTTACCTATGTTAAGGTCATAATAAGTGACTAATCCTGTAATGAATTCACAGTACAGGAAGTTGTGTGTGTCATTAATAGTTCTTAAGCACCAATAAGTATTATTTGGAGCATTCATGCAGAAACAGAATTTCCCATCTGAAACAAAATAAAATGTTGCATACATGTATTTACAAAAAGTTCTATCATTAAAACTGTGATATCCATGACTTAATTCCCTTTAGGAACATTTATTATTGTCATAAAAGTTCAGTGTGGTTTTGTGGGTTTAATGGAATGTTCACAGGCATACTGAAAAAACTATTTTAAATACTAACTGTATTTGAGGATATATGAGACACATGACATGCTTAAAATTTAGGCCTCTAATTACTGAAGTTATAATTATACAAAACATTTCAAAACTTGAAAGGTATGCATAATACAAAATTTACAACTTAACTTTCTTTATGAAACTAAAACTGACAAATTTATATTCACTTAAGTCTATAAAAATTGGAAAGTACATTATTTCACTGCAATGGTTCTGTAATGAACTTTAAAATCGAGCATTAGACAGCAACATGAACTGTCTTGGTAAGATACAAAATGCAAATGATAAGAGATAACCATTTGTAACAAAACCCAATATCAGATCAAATAATTTGATGCCTTTAACACATAGGTCTGGTTAAGCTACACAGTAATAATAATAATAATAATAATAATAATAATAATAATAATAATAATAATAATAATAATAATAATAATAATAATAATAATAATTCTTAACAAATGCACCCCTTACATAAACATGAAAAAAAGGATTCTGAATGAATATAGAAATCTGAATGGTTTCAAAAGTAAACACAGTACTATAAGAAGACTTGAACGTTTTATTAGAGCCCTTGATAAGTCATGAACATGTAAACATTACATGCTGCACAGTTTCACTTACCATGCCAAAGAGGTGGAGTTTTCCAGTGGTCATTGTCATGCTGGTAGCAGTTGAGTTTGGAGAACATTTGGCTGCATTCTGCGAGGTTATCTTTGGACTTCCGTAACTTACGCCTCATTTTCTGCTCCTTTCGCTTCAGACGTTCAAGTTTCAACTTTTGTCTCTCTGCTCTCTTTTTTGCCCTTTCCTGCTGGATGGCTAACTTGGTTGCCATTCTGAAGTTTCCATTAGTTTTTGGTGACCATGTTTATGTGTTTGCCTAAGGCAGTAAGACACTGTCTATCTAATGTACTTTTTTTATTTTACTGAAAATTCTCTAAATAAATTTCTATCAAACATTTAATCTAGATTTCTTATTTCTTGAGAATATGGTTAAATGATGCCCAGGCCAGTGTTCTAATTTCCCAAGAACGAAAATCATAGAAAAATCAAGATAATAGCTTGGTAAGAATACTCCTGAAGTATGTACCATTCATTAACATGGGTGTACTTCTGCAGCATCTCATCTGTACAATGATTTCTTCCTTACATATCCGAAATAAAATATATTACACTTATTCAGAGCAAGGGAGAGATAAAGAGTTCTAAATATTCATAACGATATCTATTTAGCTCGAAAAATAACATGAAAAGCATGTAATTAAATGGAATTTTTGGTAAAGGACTGCAGTTATAGTACTCTTTCCTAAACAAGTCTCAGGAGTATATGAAACTTTGAATCTCTCTAACTTTCTTTAGAAGAAATCCCATTTGACCTTCAAAACTTCTGGCTTGAGCATCAAATGATCAAAACCTTCATTATACTTGAATTTATTATCATCAAACTTTGATTATAAAAATTATTTTAAAAATTTACATACTACTGCACTACATGTACAAAATGGGAAAAATCATTCTTATTTGGAATTAATGATAAGAAGATGTTTTCATCACTATTTGTAAACAAAACACACTGAAATTAACTTTTATAACTAATACTGGTAAAAAAACACTTACATTCAGATACTGTACAGTACACCACTTTCCTTGCCTTTAAAGCTACTACATTCACTAACCAATAGGAGAATTTTCATATCCCAAAATTACGTAAGTGAAAAATTTTGTCTATGTCACTTCTGTGAGTATCAAAATGGATTTTTTTTTGTACATGTATTGGATTGTATTCTCTAATATGCTGCATTAAAAATGTGAACTTACAAGCAAATTTTGACTAATATTGGACACTACCTTTCAATCTAAAAATACTTTTTTTTTTTTTTACAGTATATGGTTTCCATGCTAAAGAAACTTAATTGGATTAATAGAAAAGGTTTGCCATGGCTTATTTTGATAAATTAGGGTACATCCACACCATAGCGAAATGTCATAAACATACAGCAACAACTTACCTTGTTCATATCACACTCAAGCTGAAAGCAAGTCATGGAGGACAAGCCTTTGGCCATCACTGGAATATTCTATTCAACCTGACTGTGATGACTAGTCTGTGCAATGATAAGTTACCAATGTGTGTTTGTGACATGTTTTACTGTAGTGTGGAAACACCCATAATTAACAACTCTGTGCATTTAATCTTTTGAATTTGTATAAGTAGTGCAACCTTTTTTATGCAAGTTACTTTCCAAATATTACTATTTTGGCACATTTTTTATAAATGAATTGTTTTAAAGTCCCATTCTTGTCAAGATGATGATGGGCTCATGGTGCCCCAAAAAGAAAGTTGAGGATTACTCAAGTGATTGAATATACTACTGTATACCATTATCAGTCATAATAGCCATTTCACATGTACCTGCTAGCATAATTCCCTATCTATGCTGAAATAAAAAAGCATTTCCTCTAACTGGTACTTGCATGGTACAGTCCCACTGAGTACATGCCTGCTAAATGCCAGTCATTGTACCTGGTTTTACCTCATCCAACAATGACTAGTATTAAAGCTTTTACAATTACCAAAAAAGCATCAAGTCTTGAAAGACTTACTACAGCTGACCAGGGAAATGATATGGTGAAGAGCTATAGGAAAGCTGTCCTAGATAAATAATACATAGCTTTTACACAAGAAAACAAATCAATGAAATGCGAAGTGTGGGAAGAAACATTTCAAAAACTGTAAAGCGAAACTTCTCAATGTGAGAAACTGACAAAGATCTGAGATTTTAGTCCTCAGTAGCACAACCAAGAACTCTCAAAATTATATAACCTCTGCATATTTTATGGCATTACAATTTGAAAAGATTAATTCGTTTCCATTAAAAAAGAGGTAAATTTCCAGAATTCTGAAAGGTGAAAAGAAATTTGGAAGTAAAGGCTTTGGCAACAAATGTGAGAATCTGACTGATAACTTATGGATGAGAATATGTAAAAGATCATTAAAGGTCCACTGGAGAAAGAAATATGCAAATATAAAGTTATCTCATACTTATGATGCACTGATAAAGAAGGCCACAATGTCTGACTCAGTTTCATTGCAAATTATTGTAACATCAATACATGCAAATTATTGTAACATCAATAATCTAATAGTGCTGGATTCCCAATGGGAACAAATCTAGGTCCCTGTAATTAACTCCAATCGTTTTCTGTTTGCATCCTCCAATTCTTCCCTAAGTTATCTAAATTTCTATTGTCCAAATGTTCTTACCATCACAGCTTCTTTAGATAAAAATCCTTCCCCTGATGCAACAGTACCCGGTTAAATGGAATAAACTAATTACTGTACAGTAAATGTTCACCTGTGTAAAGCATAATTTTAACCCACAACTTATGAATCATATTTGAACACTGATAGGTTATTTTATTTTTTGAATTTTTCTTAGGTAAACCCAGAATATGAAAAAAGATTGGTTACCATGCATATGAATGACCAAGTAATTATCACCTCAGCCTTATTTACAAGTTAAAACTGCTTGTGCACATTAAGAATAAACCATACTGATGCTGGGCTAAACATAATGAGCACAAACAACAAACCTTATTTGTGGGACAAAACATAACTCACGGTAAATCCTCACCTTTTATCACACCAGCAAATAGGCTGCTTTGGTGTAGTTTCATTATCAGCAATAGGAGATGACTGGCCATGAGAAGGCAAGGACCCTCGTGAAGGATAGAACTCAAACTGCGAAGCTGGTTCTAAATGTCCCCTCTGTGTGGGATCTTCTACAAGAGATGGTTTCACTCCATCTAATTCGAGAGCAGTTTCATTTTCATCATGTTTCCTGCCATTCTTTTTGTTGCGATTCTTGTTTCTGTTTTTATGTGGTGTGTCTCGGAAAATGTCAAATTTGTCCTTTTTACTTTTAGGTCGCTTTCTCCCATGAATATAATTCCTATCCTTGTGACCTCGAATTCCTTCTGAAAAAAAAAAAAAACATTAATTATGAAATAATTACAGTATACCATGACAATGCAAAAATGCTTTGCTTATAAAATGACTGTACTTCAAAAATATTTATAAACGTGCAATAGCCTTGTACAATTTGGAAGATACACATAATCACTGGCCACATTTTCATAAGTTTAGTGGTTTGTCTGCTATAAGAAATTACTTTTTATATATTTCCCTATTTTCAGCAAAATTATTTATAAAATACAGTATATTCACAACTATCAATGTATTGCACAAGCAACTATAGAAATTGGAGGCAATAATTACTTTGTTCAAAGTTAGAGGCAAATTTAATTACAAACTCCTTGTTTATGCAGATGACCAGGTGTCAACAGAATAATCAGAGGAAGGCATCTTAGGAATGTTTAAAAATGGAAGAGTCACGGCAGTACTAGTAAGCAAGGCAACACTGTATATATTTTGGCTAGCAAGGATGAGAAATACTAAACACAGTACAGTGATTATGTAGAAGCTACAGGAGAGGGGTATAAGTGGATTTAATATTTTGTACTGAATGGTCATGATGAATTGCAAAGTAATGATAGAGAAAGATTTTAAATGTTTAAAATGCAAAAGAAGTGGAAGTTTGGAAGAGATGGAGTAAAAGGACCATGTGATTAAAGGACAGGCCTTGGAAGAGATAGTGCATTCTGTTTCCTAGGGAATCCACTGAATTATGGAACTGGTATTAAGAGAGAAATAAAAGGGGAAGCAGCAATCAATTGGATGATGTGTTTGTTACATTACTAATAAATAATAGTTCACCTTTTATCCCATTAGTAACCACAGCAATATTTATGATGTGTGTATGAAATCTGTAATACTCCAAGCAGAAAAGACATTTTCATTTGCAAAGAAAATGGAGGAGATTATGAAAATATGTGCGCTGACATTTGTGGCTGGAGTGCACTGGGGAGATCAATGTAATTGTGCCTAGAGGCATGAGGTGAATAAGGAAGAGGAACAATTAGTCATAAAGCAATAGACCTAGAAGTTGTAGGGTAATGTCCTAGAAAATCCTAGAAAGGACATGCATGAAGACAATGGAGAGATGGGAATATAGCCAGTAAATAATAAAAACAGAAGGGAGCGGAGAAAACAAATTTCCTGTATAAGCTCACAAAGAAAAAAGATGATGTGACACGTTAATGATGATGTGAACTGTCTAGCAATAATTACTTCATGCTTTATCATAAAATAGTTTAACAAGGCCAGTGCATCCCATTTCTCAACTCTCAGAGACCTTGTTCAAAGGACTTTTTCTTAAATTAAATTTACCATAAGTGAGAAGAGATCAAAAGAAACATGAAAAGTCACTGCAAAGCTGTTAAAAGGATTTAATAGTAAATACAGACATTACTTTAAGCAGTGGTAAAATAAACCCAGAGTTAAAGTCTGTGTGTGACTCATTCCACCCCAACACAAGGAAATTACTCAGCTAATCAGAATATACATTCAACTCCTTACATACTGAGCTTGCCTGCCTAAATAGTGATTACCACATAGATCATTTATCTCAAAATCTTCATCTCTGCTTAAGTCTTTGCATTAGGCAAAAATTGAGCAATAAGCATGTGCTCAGAAGCAAGTACCTTGTACTACAATAAGTTCATTTAAAGGATCAAAGGAATATTGCAAATAAGGAAAAAGTGTATACTGTAAGGGAAGGATATACAGCATATATGATAAAGTTCTCTTAAGCCAAAGCTCAAATTTTTACTATAATAAAAGGTAAACCAACAATTTTAGGTTAAAAAATGCTTAAGAATAAAATAAAGATCTCCCTTTAAGATTGAGTTGTGCTCAGTAGTTATCATGCTATTCAACATGGCTCTGGACATAGTTGTGCTTAGAATTGACTGTCATTAAGGATAGGCAATTCAGGTTTTGTGGCTGATTTCTAGTTGTAACAGAAAGGGACATGACAGGTCTCCCAAATGGGTAAGAGGATAATCAGAGAGGAAACATGCAGAAAATGGGAAACATGTACATATGTCTAATCATGAGAGAAAAAATACCTTATTGCCTCAGTCCTTCAATATTATCAGATTTGGTGCATTAGACATACATGTTTCCCATTTTCTGCATGTTTTTTCTCTGGTGATTATCCTCTTAACCATTTGGGAGACCTGTTACAACTAGACATCAGCCACAAAGCCTGAATTGCTGGTCCTAAATAACAAAGAATTCTAAGCACAACCATGTCCAGAACCATGTTGAATAGCATGATAGTTATTGAGCACAGCTTAATTTTAAAGGGAGATCTTGATGACTGAGCCTTTGATGACCTGGTCTGTATTGACCAGGTCTAGACTGACTGGACTCCTGTTGGCCATGTCCATCTTGCCTCAGTCTCTCTACTTGCCAGTCCTGAGTGAGGTGCTCATCTAATTTGCTACTTTCTTAGCTAATTTTGGTCTCTTAGTGTTTGGTTCTCTTTACTATATAAGTTTCATTTTTTCTGTCTGTGGTACAGATGCTTTCAGTTTCTGCTCTCACAACCTAGACTAAAGCTGCTTTGTGGTCTTGTGATGAACCTCCATAATTATGGCTCTCTTCTTACACAGAAAGCCTAATGTGCAATTGCATCTGATATAACCGTACAGATAAGTCCTACACTAGTCTGAAGTTGTTTAGATCCACCTATCTGGAGAACAACCATACATCCTCACAGCCTAGCTGAGCAATTGTGAAGACATTATAGTCTGGCTAAACAAAGACGGTGAGTGAACCCATAGTATATTTCTCGGCATGAGTACATGAAATTTTGTGATCCAAGACACTGTATCCTTCTCTTCTTGCTGAAATAATTCTGCCTTGACTCAAATGAAGCATAATCAGTACTCAATCACAACACGAACTTGAAGTAGGTACCTCCCTTCCCCAAACAGACACTTTTCTTCTGCTAGGAGTCCCTCTTAATGCAGGTTTGAACTTGTTCACTGGACTACTATCTCCAAGTCATGGTGAGACTGTGGTAATATCTTAATAACACTGCTTTAGAACAGGAGTGTGAGGAAAAGCACAACTATATAGCAAAAGAAACAACCAATTAAACAAGCACAAAACTGTACTTGGTGTTAACTGTTCCCATCCTATTGCCAAAACAATCACTAAATATGACATTAACACAAAATAAAACACACTAAAGCATCATTACAGATATTTCTGTTTGCACAATAAAAAATGCAAAGAACAATCTATTTGACTGAATTTGAACTTCAGTTACAATACCATACATAAAATTTCACAATTACATGCACATCACTGCCATAATAATGATGTTAACTGCAGATTAATGCAATGAAAAAGCTGAAAACTAAAGAAACAATGACAATAATTTAGTAAGTAATAAGAAATGGGGTTTGGTAGGCAGAACTGGATATTCTGCAACAAATTATATCAATTCAAGAAAAGAGCTTGGAGCAATTGAGATAAGAGGCTTATCAAATAAAAGGTAAACAAATGATTTGGCATTTAATATTTCTTGTAACTTTCTGGGCATTAAGACTTTAGTAAAATATGAGAATTTGTATTTCAGAGAACACATTACACTGCTTACATTGAAATAAAAAGGAAGGGAGGGATACAAATAATTCAATGAATGTTCTTAGTGTTAAATGTTATGTAAAAGGACTTGTCTGTGATTGTAAAATGAATATTAGCTTTAATTGTCCTAAAAAAAAATCAAGTAATTATATGGCAAATCCTTACCAAGATCATAATCCCTTCCAATGATAATATCTTCTCCTGGTACTATCCCCCCAAAAGAATCCATTTCCATTGTAATAGGAGTTGTTTCGGTTGAGTCCTCATAATCCATGCCTTCACTACTGTCTCTATCATATTCACCAACAAATGGACTTTCAGTATTTACTACTGATTCTTCTATCATATGTACACTGACATTGTGAGGAACAGGCTCTATGTGTTCATCAAACTGCTTATGCTCCTGTTGCTTATCAACATAACCAGAGCCTTCAGTTGAGGGCATACTTCGATTTTCATCAAGGATACGCCTTACATCCAGATCACTGTAATCTTCGTGGTTGTCCTCATAGTCATAATCTCCCTCGCTTCCAATAGAATCTGGACGTGTATTTCTCAGGTGTTTTCTTACATCCTGAAAAAACACACAATTGCATTTCACTTGAGTACAGTAATATGATTAATAATTTTATATTAATGAACTCTTTCACAGTGAATCAATCATTCAAAACAGACTATAAGAAATATCAATCATAAGGAATACATAAATGTACCTAAGCTGGACATACTTTGTTTCCTTCATGTATAGGAACATTTCTTTGAGAAGAAATAAATATTCTCTAATAACAATTCTGCATCCTATAACCAAAAGGTTATATTCAGCTTTGTGTTGAGGCTAGGGGTCATTCCTGCAAGGCTAAAACCTAAACAACTCCAACTGACCACAGAAGTCTTCAGGAACCCAGAATGATAAATATTTTTATAAATTGTTGGATAAGGATTAAAGTAAAAATACCGTGGTGCTAACATATAAAAATCATTGCTGCAAAAGAGAAACATATTACTCAATGGCCACACTGTACTTTTATTCTCTTGGAATACCAAGTTGCATACATTATTACAGAAAAATTGCCTATACAGTAATGTCAACAGACTTGCTAAATTAGTTTTAAAAAATCCAGCATTGTAAATTCTGTAAATAAAATCCTCAGTGAATATGTCAGAGTAATGACTAGTTTTAAACTCAAATTTCTCTTTACCTCCTCTTACTTCTTCCTAATGAACACCATATTCTTTGAAAGCCTGAATTTCAAGTCAATGGCCCCTGTGGGCTTGTTCCATATGAATAGGTTTCATCTTCTGAATAATAATAATAATAATAATAATAATAATAATAATAATAATAATAATAATAATAATAATAATAATAATAATAAATAATAATAATAATAATAATAATAATAAATAATAATAATAATAATAATAATAATAATAATAATAATAATAATAATAATAATAATAATAACTAAGACCAATATTTGTATTTGCCAGTAACCTTGGAAATGCACGTGTAAATTGGGTTCCGCAAGGATTTGGCATGAATGAAATTAGCCATGGCTTCATTCATTTTTACTTCACCATATCTGGAAAGTATTTCAACTTACATACCATGTAGTTACTTCAATTAAAAATAACAAATTTGCAATACAAGTAATTTTGTTAACTGTTTCTGTCTAACTGAAATAAGATTAATTTTGAATCTCTCAGCATAACTGATTTCAACCTTTGTTTTCTATGTATGAGATTTTACCACTATTTTCAGTTGTTCTGATTTGACCACAGAATGTTGCGCTGACAGTATGGGACTTATTTGTTGTCAGCTTACATATTAGCTTACATAAATTATTTCTATATTTTGTCATGCAATAAAAATGGAGGGAAATGTGTATACAAATACATACAAAACATTAAAAAAGTAACAAAAATAGGCCATCAAAATACCTTCAAAACAAAGAGCTGATGTCTCAGTCTACGGATCTGGTCATCAATTGCAGCTTTGCTAACTTTCCAAGCATGAGGATCCAAGTATACTTCATCAGTACAGTCAACTGATGTTTCTGTGGCCCTGCATCCATGTTCAAGATGGACTGGATCAGAACCTGTAGAGAAAATTTTAATGTTTAAAAATAGAAAGGATAAGCTTTTAATCTTAATAATAAATAATACAACACAGCAAGCTAATCTGAGCCATCCTTGTCTACTTACCATAACTCCACTATACAACGAAGAGTAGATGGCAAATCGAAAACTTTTAATATAAAAAGCTGCTACTGATACCATCTAAACTGCAATGAACTAGTTTTGCATAAGCATATAATGGTCTCTTAATAATACTGTATACTTATAAAATTTTTTTAGTGCAAACATCATTCATCTGATAGATTTAATCCTGATAAAGAATTGAGATTTTTGCTTCTACTTATGTGTTTCATATATATATATATATATATTTGTATATACATAGCAAAAAATGTAAAGTTCCCATTAAATATGACAATTTCATTATTGTGGGTCAAAACTCCAGCCCAAATGAATTATTGATCCTCGAGAGTCTCTTTATCAAACAGCTTGTTCCACTGTTGAACGCCCAGTCCACTTCCATGCCCTTGTACCTTTCTTAACCTGTTGTTTTTGTTTACACTCTTTTAGTTTTTGTTTATCTCTTGCCATGGTAGGTTGACCCCCAGTGCTCCTCAAATATTTTTTAACTTTGTAATTTTTTTGTATTTTTTTTTTTGTATTTTTATCTGAACTTTTAATCAACATATGTGCTTTTAATGTTCTGTGTAACTTTGTCAGTCTTGAGTGTACTTTTATGTATGTGTGAAGTTTTGGTTTTCATTTTAATTAGTGTATAAAGAATTTTTTTGATAACTAGCAAATTCATATACTTTTTATCGGTTGTTATTTATTGTACAGAACCCTGATGATGCATTCAGCTGAATGCGAAACGTGTAGAAATAAATTATAGTGCGTCGCCATGTTTGTTCCTGCTCCTGTATATACTGTGTATATATATATATATATATATATATATATATATATATATATATATATATATATATATATATATATATATATATATATATATATATATATATATATATATATATATATATATATATACATATATATATATATATATATATATATATATATATATATATATATATATATATATATATATATATATATATATATATATATATATATACATATATATATATATATATATATATATATATATATATATATATATATATATATATATATATATATATATATATATATATATATATATATATATATATATATATATATATATATATATATATATATATATATATATATATATATATATATATATATATATATATATATATATATATATATATATATATATATATATATATATATATATATATATATATATATATATATATATATATATATATATATATATATATATATATATATATATATATATATATATATATATATATATATATATATATATATATATATATATATATATATATTTTAATATATATATATTTTAATTTAATGAAAGGCTTTTACCTTAACCTTTACATGATCTACTGCATAAGCATTACGGGAAGTTGTAACAGCAAAGTATCAAAATAGGGTCTATAAAGGTGGTTACTATATTATACTGTAATAATTTACATATATGCATTTGTCCTTTTATTATATAACATTTATACTGTGCTTCATTTCTGAAGATTCAAAAGAAAAAAATCATTCTGCTGTTATACTATTTTCTTATGTAATCACCTAGTTGGCATAAAAGCAAGCACTATGATAGAAGGTTTATGAATGCACTCTGTTCCATATGTTTATATCTATCATTGTCTCTGCTTTTACTTTTTCCTCTTAACTCTAATCCTCACAAGTGTCAGAGTATGACACAAGTGATTGAAAGTGTGGGGTGGTGAAAGTTAGCTCAGTGAAAGGCTTAAACTACCATCTGGTCTTGGTCTTCATTTGCTTTTACCATATGCATGGCACATCTGTTGAATTTAACCACTTCTATTTGTCCACTTACAAAAACAATAGTTAATGTCTTTTACTGGTATTCATAGGAAAGATAAACTAGCATGAAAAGATGGATGAGTCATATTTTGCTGAATGTATCATTTTCCCTAACATGCCTAGGAATTATCCACAGCTAAACTATTATCCTTGCCTCTATAATTCTGAAAGAAAATTTAAAGTTATTAATATATGAGTGTGTTAATTATAAAAAAAAAATAACCTAACAGCCTACATACTTCCCCAGTGCTGGTAACAGACACAAGAACAGCTCATATGAATTAAGTAGTTCCTCCACTTGTGCAGATTCTAAAATGAATATTATATAGTGATATTTTCATGTACCTAGATCATATTGTGTTCTGCAAAGTGGCTATACTTATGTTTATTAATAGCAGTTCTTTATTTGATGATCCTACCTGAATTTTTCTGTACTCTATTATTTTAGTTATGTTTTTCCTTTTGGCACTGTATTATGAGTATATTGTGATTACAATATGTGAATATTATGAAAAATTACAATATTAGTTCTTACTCACTCCAAGGAGAATGGGCTTATTTTGTGAGTGAATGACTACACTATTTAAAGTACAGTATAGTGAAGATACCATGGATATCAATACAGAATTTTTGAATAAGTATAAGAAACCAATATTTATTGAAAGCAGATCTTAAATCCTACCCATCACAGTCCCTAAGTTATACTGCCACATAGACCTCTTTCACTCTATTTTAGGGCAGAATTCATAGCCAAAGCTGTTGTTGTTCATGTTGCGAGGACTGTGAATTTATCATAGATTACAGCTAGCCTCCTAGTGTAATTGGTAGTGTAATATGGTAAGTGTCCATCAATGAGCATCCATTAACTAAAAACATGACTTTAGCAACAAAGGCATATTCCTACCAAGTCATAGTTCCTATGGGCTACAGGTCAGTCTCTGTTATCCATCAGTGATATTAAGGTCACAGAACTCATGTATATTTTGATTCATCAAAACCAGCTGGTAACTTCAGAGGAAGATTTCATGTATAAGATACTTTGCACTAAGTTTTTGTTTGACTTAGTGGTGGAGGTAGCAACTTAGGCATCTTGCCTGGCATAGGCTACTCATTAAAGTTGCTTCAAAATCCAAAGCAATTTATAAGTGGATAATAACAGGGAAGATCAAATAAATTTCTTGTCAATAGGATATTTCTGGTGGCTTCCTATGCTGCTGAATGCATTCTGCACCCCTTTGGCACAACTGATCCCCATCAACAGGCTTTTCTGATTTACTCCTGAACTTCCATGATTGCCATGTCCTCTCTTACTTCCTTTGTGATCAATTAATAGTCTAACTCGAGTGAGAATGTCAAAGGTTCTGGAATTCATGTACTGCAGTCTAACATTATTAAAAAGATGATCTATTCCTATACAGTAGTTGGCATAGGATAGGGACAAGGAAGAGCTTTGCCTATTGTCTGAGTGTTTGTACTTATTTTTGTCTTTTATTCTACTGGCATTAGTATTCTCGGAGGAACTTCAGCTGGAATGCCTGTCTTGCCCTTTCATAATTTTTCCTCCACAGGGAGAAGTATAAGTTACTTCATTTATTTTTACAGGACTTTAATTTGATTTTAACAGAAACTCTGAGAAGTGCCCTAAACTTGATCATAAGACCAAATTCCTCTTAAGGCAGTTGCTCATGTGCCTCTAGCTTGGTGTTTTCCTGCTGTAGACAGTTGCTACAATGACTGCAGTACTCAATAAAACAGATTTCAATGGTATGGCCTTTTCAATACAGTTTCTGGAGAGGTGAGTCTAGGTCATGCTCCAGATAATGCATAGAGTGAGTAAACATGTCTTTGCCCAGTATCAAAATGAGCATATCTATGACAGGATCTATACTGGTTGTCCTCTTTCTGGCTGGATTCACACTGGGTGGCTTGCTCTTGACCATGTCTGCACTGACCCAGTTTAACCTTGCTCAAGAGTTACAGATACAGGCACTGATAATTTCAGATGCTTCCTTGTTCCTAGTCAACTTGTTCTGTACAAAGAGCATTTACAAAGTACAGAAAATAGTGAAAATGATGTAGTGAATATGATGTGTATGACATGCATTGTACAGGACTTCATAAAGGTAAAATAACAAAGGGCTCAGAGAGAGTCTATATGATGTAAATAAACAAAATAACAACAAAGCCATTTGTGTTTGATGCAAAATGCCTGAAGAAGCCAGCTGGTTGAGGGGTAAAAAGGACTGCAAGTCAATAAACCTTACATATAAATTAGTTAAACATCAAAGATTATATTAACTGAAGAACATAAAATCCAAAAAATCAAGCATCAGCATTGCATAAAGCGATGATAAGATTAAAATATACATCATGTACAGAACATCAACTAGCATTTACCTATAACCAGACTAAGCTTTAAGACCTCCACTATTGTCCAATTACCACTTTGCTAGCTATAACCTGCTTGTTTGCTACGCATTAAGGCATTAGCCAAAATAATTTAGGTAAGGAATTCATATGAACAATAACACTTATGCATAAGACAATACTCACCAAATGTAGAGTGATCTGGTACAGACTGATTTCCAGGTGCCACTGTTGCAGATGTACTGCTTACAGTCTGTTGTATTCAAAATAAAAAAATTAAAATAAAATCAGTGCTATTTTGCACGAGGTATAATCTGCAGTATCAGTCAGCCATAATTAATCAATTTTTAAATGCCTGTTAGGATGAAAATTAAGAAAAAATTACCTTCTGAAACACTTGCAATACTATTTCCAAGAGCAATTTGTTTCTGCTACATTGCTTGGAAACTATCCTACAAGTAACTAATCTATACAATTCTTTTAAGGCTCTACTAGTCATAAGGCTGTTTTTTCAGGAAAATTTTTTTGAGTACTACAGGGTTATGGGATAATTAAATATAGAACAGAGAAAAATACAACTTAATCACAAATCAGAAGTTGACAGATGTGAGTCACTGCATAAAAGCTAAAATTATACAACTACTAACCTCTAATCCTTGAAGCTCATCAGCTAATGTTGTTATCTTATCATCAATGGCTCTCATCTCTTCTTCACTCACAAATGCATCCACTTCATCTTTTGCAATGCTAGTATCATCATCCTCTTCTGCCTCCTCTTCCTCTTCTATTCCGTCATAAACTACATCATCATCAAATGTTGGTGCATCCATGATGGAACTTCTCCTGTGTCTGCTTGTGAAAACACAAACACAAACAAATCAGGCACAAATGAACTCCTTCCACTATCATCAACTTTGAAACTTAATTCTACTAATATTTCTATACTCCTTTTAATTTTTTAAGCAATACAGTAAAGTGAAAAATTACTTTTGAACTGAGATAAGACACTTCAAGTCTCCGAATTCCAGAACCACCTTTCAGTCTGCTCATTTTCTTCTATAATTTAAATGACTAAGAACAAAAATGTTTGATTCTAGATGTTGTAGAAAACTTAATTATCTATATAAGTAACTAAGTTTTTAACAAGTACTGTAAATTGTATTGGCTCCTCTGTAGTGTGACATAAGCGATAGGCCTTTCGTTCAAACAAAGTATACCAGTTAGGCATTTGAACATATCAATATGGCTTTCATCAGATATAAATTTTATGTTTCCAAAGAGTATTAATTTTTTGCCCAGAATAAGGATTTTTTCTTGTTCTTAACAAATTCATTTTTATTTTTAAGTTTCTCCACCACTGGTAGCCAATAGATTCTTGAGAAGAAACACATTAAAATAAAACTTACTGTAAAAAAAAAATAAACATGAAGAGATTACAAGATAGGCATTATAAAAAGAAGCTGTAGACAAAATATAAAAGAGGTGAAAAACACCTATAGACCTTCATCTTCATAGCTTATTAATTACTTGTTCAACTCACTTCTTGTAGAGTTACCACATCACTTCACTTATTCCAGCAGTACTCATCTTTTGATAATCTGGGATTTATGCTCATCTTGTAATAATATGGGATATATTTAACTTCAACAAGTCTTACTCAACTGCTGAGACAGTTGCCTTACACATCTGCATTTGAAGTGGTGATTTACAGATATCAAATCTGGGCAAAAGGGAACCCTATGTATACTGCCTTTCAGATTCCCAGCTTTTACCTTGGTAATGATGTGCTAACTTTTCACCAGTTAGGCTTTCCTCATAACTGCATGCATTTCAAACTAACTAACTATTGGGAATTGTGGAGAGGTTTTTATAAAGCTTGTTCAGTAATCTGGGTGATGGCTGTAGCCTCCAGGTTAAGACAGCCAAATAGTTTGTAAAAGATAACTTCCAAAGTTACTCACCCTGGTTAACTATTAATCCTTATATTTTCAGAAAAAACATATTTAAAACAATTTTTATTTATTCTACATACACCTTAATTTTACTTTTTCTGCACTACCCAGACTGGCATAGTGATATCTGAGACCAAAGTCAGCTGTAAACCAAGGGTTTTGCGAGTTTTCCTTTGGTAAATATTCTACGTGCACACCTCTTTATTTTACTTATGCTACACAACCCAGAATAGGATAGTGTTATCTGAGAATAAAGTCACCTATTGACCAAAGTCATCTTAAGTTTTCCTCTTGGGAATGTTCATCTCTATGTTACAACATCATAGGTACAGTACTTTGGCAAGCTTCCACAACTGCAGAAAAAAACAAAAACAGGGTTGAGAAACTTATCAGGAAGAGGACATCTCCAGTAAAATATAAAATTTGTATTTAAGGAAGATGAAATTAATTAAAATATTGTTTGTCCATGTGATGCAAAGACCTCTTATTTTTCTTAAATTACTATTTTGGTGGGATGAAATGTGTACCCTATTAGCATTCTTGTCAGACTGGCAACTGCTAAAGTTAACAACAGAAACCAGCAATTTAAAATATCCTGAAACATCTCTGAAAGTCTTAGATGTTGTTCACTAAGGGAAATGGAAAAAATGTCATTTGTTGCAAGACTGCAGGAATCTGTGTCACTCATGAATAAGCTGGCACTACATCATGGGAGAGCTACAAATGAACAAAAAGTAAGTTGTGAAGATGGAAGTGAAGAATTGACAGGATTGGTCCTGATGCACCTGATTAACAAAAACAGTATGCCTTTGTCTGTTTGTTTTAATTCAAAATACACAGAGTACTGCATAGGGATCATGCTATATCTTGGCAATACGATGTATGACTATAGGGCTAAAACTGACTAACCATAACTGGTGCAAAGAGTGATGAATATTGGAACAAACACTGGTACTTTTGCACAGGAGCCCTGATAGCTAGTGACAGTAAGGCACTGAGTAAGGGGGATTACTCTAGTGAGGGATAACCACCAAGGAAGAAGACCTAAAATTTCCTTCACCTGTAAATGACTTCTATTCTCAGTCAGCATTACAACATCCCAGACAGAAAAGCATTAGTGAAAAACAGCTTTGGACACTATGGAAAATGAGTTTTTATTGGTTAATTAGTACACCTACAACTTTTTTATCCTGTACCGTATATGTATTCAAGTATAAAACAGTTTCCTGAGAGATCCAACTATCTTTTAAAAATTTTTGGTTATTTGTCTAACACTACTTGTACAGATTATTTATTCTCCCACACATGCTACCTGGATTTACCTATCTTCACACCAGCTAGTCTGTTACTTTGTGCTAAATATACACTTCGACTCTGGATGTGACTACAACACAAAAACCTACTATTTTTTTCTTTTAACATCAATATACATTAAACAGAAGGTTTAACAATATAAGCCTTACCTATTTTTCCTTCTCTGACTGCCATGGAACCAGCGTGAATTTCTCTGAACTCTACCCAATGTCTCTTCTGCTACTTCACTGCTGTCAACATCACTAAAAGCCTTGAGAAATTTTGGATCATATTTCTTAAGATCTGCAACAAGAGAAAATCATTCTATGTTAATACCCAATCTGCCACACTGCAACCACAAAATAAACAAAAGTCATAAAATGAGTGATAAAAAGAGTTGCATACTTCACTGGGGCATTTAATGCAAACAAATACTGTATAGCCTCTTATGATACTAATAAACTGTTTTGTATTTGATATGAGCACAAAAAAATTTATGAAGAGTGAAAGTGTCATTCACACATCTGACTCAGTGCCTCTTCTCTGTGGTAATGTATATTACAAAAGTCTAACCAAAGTTCCTAACTGAGGATATCTGTGAGCATTACTGCAGAAACTAAAACTAATACCATATGCACATGTACAGTACACCAATTTTTATGGAAAGAGCAAAAATCTCTTCACCTAACTACTCAGCTTCAAAAAGGAATGCTAGTATGTGAAATTGCATATCAAAATAAAAATGTGAAATTGCATATCAAAATAAAAATATGTAATGATTCATCCTAATTGTAAGAGTGGCTATAAAAATTTCAGAAATAAATATGGGGTCAGATTTCTATTCCTGCAAAGTAATTCACTTTTGAGAGGTGAAATGGTTGAAGGGACAGTTGATTTTAACAGTCAAATAAGAAGAAAGGAGAGTTACTCAATGGAAAGGTTTACTACAATACTGTAGTACTAAGCCCTTTTCAAACCTTGTGTGACATGTTTTTTCAAAAACAGCCTTTGTTTTCGTCTTTCTTCAGAGTCCAGTTTCACCAAGAAGCCCATTCCCAAATCTGGTTCACAAACACAATTTCTACGGCGCCACTTGGATTTAACGCGGCACTTCTTCAGGCGCCACCTGGCAGAGAATTATAAATATTCAGTTAACATAATGCAAATAAAAGTGATTCTCAATCAGACCATAATCATATACAATTATAAACATCCCTGAAAAATTCAACCACCAAAGCTTCTCCAATATTGTACCACAACAAGAACATCTACTAAAAAGTCTCCCAAGTATTCACATAATTTCCTTATGCCAAGCAAGTTTGCAAACAATTAAGAAACAAACTTTCACCCTGCTCATATGAATGCATAATATTCCTGGGTGAGACATTAGATCATGGAATAAAGATTCACTGATAAAAATGGTGACAAATATCAGCATTAAAACATTCTTCAAAAGCAGAACTCAAATTGTACTATATACCTCTTGTGACAATGTATACCTACAATGTGGTCATATGATATACATTATGTTTTGATAAAAACTGAGCAATCAAGCAATTGGACATAGCATAAAATTTCAAAATGCCTAAAAAGTTGTAATAAACCAAACTTTTATTTGTGCTTGTGACTAAGAAAGAACTACTTTCTCAAACTCTGCCTGATGTGCTTTTGTTATTTTTACTTCCATCAGATTCATATTTTTTCTTATTTTCAGTTTATTAAGGTCTGTCATTACATCTTCACAGTTCAACACTTGGAGATTAATTCTTTTTGTTAAGATATCCAACACTGCAGAGCTTGTGTCTGCCTATGAATCACTGGCTTGGTAATCTTGCATTATTTGGATACTTCATATTAATTTTCATTATAGTCTTATAATGTTTTATGATCTGTAGGGACAATCACCTATATAATGCCTCAGCTGTTCTAAACCTCCTACTTCAACAGATAGTTTTTTTTTCTTATTTTATTTTTTTACAGTTAAGCAGAGTTCCACTGGCTGATTTTCATTTAGTTACTGGCATAACCTACAGCTTACATTCCCTAGTTTGTCTTATATTTTTTTATTAAAATATATTGACAATTTTGTTTTGCGAGGAAAAATTTTTCTCATATATCTTTGTGTTATATTAATCACCAAAGGATTTTTTTGAAAAATACATCCTGCTAAATGTCAATTTGATTTTTTTGGTTGTTAGAGCATCCAGTGGATAATTTTCCTTGTACAGTACCTGTTTTCAAGTGCAATACATGGAGTGCATAATATTGTATTAAAGTGATGATTTCAAAAAATTGTAACCATAAAAATGAGAGAAGGACATCCTTTGCTGCTCCATGAATAAAGTTTCATATAAAAATAGTTCAAATTACACTGAAGAGTGTCTAGGAAGCATGTTTTATAATATAGAATTATCAAAGAGCATCTACCCTTATGTATTAAAGAAAAAAACTAAGGATAATGAAGGAAAGATATGCAAATAGTACTTATTACCATATATATTTTTCGGAGTCTATTTCTCATTATAACTTTGTGTTAGTCTTTAATGATATATACAGGCAGTCCCCAGAATATGTCGGTCTCGGCTTACGTCGTTCCGAGCTTACAGCACTTTTCAAATATATTCATCAAAAAATCTGTCCCAGGTTACAGCAGATGTTCCGAGGTTACACTGTTTCAGTCTTATGGCGCACTGTAAGCGACAGAAGAATATTTTATACATTTTTTTAGGAAATTCTACAAAATCATGGATGCATACCTCACCAGAAGCAAGGTAAATCAATTGGGAAGTTTTCATGACAACTAAAGGATTAAAGGTGAGGCTTTCATCACTTTATTTCTCAGTTTTAGCAATTTTCTAATACTGTGTTCCAGCTTATGCCGCTCTTCAGGAATGGAACCTCTGACATAAACTGGGGGCTGTTGTTGGCTTTATAGCAGCATGGGGTCTTGCTCAAAGAGCATCCCGTAAGGACCCAGGGGCTGCCTGTACTTCTGTTTCAGTTCGTGATCTCTCAAGTTTTATCACTATAATTTGATTCTGCATGGTTCTTACTGCACTGTGAATCTGTGTGCCTTAATTCATTCAGCTGAGTGTGGTATCCTGGCATGGAGTTTAGTGTTAAACAAAACACTGACAATGACCACAGTAGTTATTATCTCATAGTACTCTATCAGGTGACAATTAAGTCCAGTAGTTTGAAGTTCGTTGACAACAAAGGCTTGCACATTTGCTGGAGCATAAAATAATTGTCTTCAAATACAGCACTTGAACTGGGCCACAATTCAAGTAATATTTTAATCTAAATACTGACATACATGAATGACTTTTCTACCAAATATTGTAACATGCAATGAAACTAGCAGATAAGGAACAAAAAAGGAACACTCACCGTAGACCATCATGAACACACTCCCATGTCTGAAGAGGGCTGCAAGGAGAACGGTACTTGTCACTTTCGCAGACCAGTTCCAGCCGTTCATGTTTGGAGGTAAAGAGACCACCCTCTCCACCGGCTAGACCTAAAGCCCTCTGTTCTTGTCGTTCTTTCCTAAGTTCTAATGCATCTTCTTCGCGAATGCGTCCTGAGCTGTAAATGAAATAAAAAAATGTTCTCATTGTACTGTGTGACCTATTAATAATCTGATATGATGCCATATAAAAGCATACATAAAAGTTATGAATGAAATATAAGCTGCAAATCAATTTCACAGCTAATTTTCTGCCCTTGACCTCTTGATCCACTTAATCTTAGGCTATATGTCAACAGAAAAAAGGTAAATTACACCCAACGACCTACCTTTCAACAAGAAAAGTGTCTCTCCAGTCTTTGCTTTTTTCCTGACCACTTGCTGTAGCTTTAAGAAGAGGCAACAGGGACCTGCCATCCATGTGTGGTGGTGGCTTGATGCCAGCAATGTCCAAGAATGTTGGGGCTAAATCTACATTCAGAGCAATGTTGTTGATCCTGAGTAAACAAGGGGTGTATGAAGTAAAAATTAGCTATTTTTAAAAATAATTTCTGGCAAAAAACATAATTGCATCTGAGGTGAAATTAAACATTATGAAAGTGTACATATTATAAGAGATTGATAAAGTATATTGTGCACTCTAGACATACTGCAACTAAAGAAATGTACAATCAAACACCATCTTACAATAGACATCAGAATTTCTCAATCTACTCACTGTGTTCCAGGTCTAATGCCAGGCCCTCTGACCAAAAATGGAACCTTGATGTCAAATTCAAAAGGCATTGACTTCCCTTTCACAAGGCCAAATTGACCTAAGTGATAGCCATGATCACTGGTGTAGAAGATATAGGTGTTGCCTAACTCTCCAAGAGATTCCAGTGTGTTGACAATCTGGAAAAAGTAAAAAAAAAAAAATAAATAAAATAAAAAAAGGACATACGAGCGCTAAAGTAAATGATGACGTAATCTGAACGTCTAAAAAGATATAAAAAGCAAATGAAGTCCAATACACTCATTGCTATGTTTCAGGGGCAGTTTTGGATGAAACGGGCATTACCTAGCAATGGATCTAGCAAATACTTTTAAGGCATTCAGTATAAAATAGTCAATGTGTATGAATTGTTTTGAAATTATCATTTTAAACACAAATCTGGTTCTTGAGTGATAACAAAAAAAAAAAGTCTTTGCAAAAAAAAAAAAAAAATGAGTTAAATGCACAGGGTGACTTTTCAAAAACAGGGTACATTGTTTAAAAAACAGGCAAAATTTTATATGTGGTATAAAATGCTGATGTGAACAAGAATCTTTACAGTTTTCATATAAGCAACCACGTCTTTAAGTGAAAGATAAAAACCGAAAAGACTACACTTTATTGCATTTCCTTTTTTTTTTTTTTAACTATATAAGATGATCTCTTATTAAGCCCACGTTTAGGATGGGTAACTTTTCCATCATGTAAGCCATACCTAAGATATATATAAACAACTTTTTACCATGTCTCTATATTGTGAAATATCCACTTACACTCCAAGCTGTCTACAAGAGAGAGAGAGAGAGAGAGAGAGAGAGAGAGAGAGAGAGAGAGAGAGAGAGAGAGAGAGAGAGAGAGAGAGTTATATATCTCGTGCAAATCGTTTTATATTCCTCACCCGCTGAACAGACTCATCAAGGGTCTGAAGTGTTTGAAGCCTCTTCGTCATCAGCACATCGGTGAATTTCAGTTGAATGTCGTGCATTCTGCCCGTGAACTGAAGAATCCACTGTTTGTCCGGGTTGGGCGCGTAATCATATGCCATCGTGCTGAAGACAGAAAACAAAATCTTATATAGAAGGCATTTTTCTATGAGTTTCCTTCGTTACTGCAAGAATAATAAAAAAAAACAGCAAATTTTTAAAGGTAGTTTGCATTTTTCCTAACATACAAACCTGAATTTTTTTTTTTTCATAGGATTTAGCCTGCGTTTGCAAGCTAATTCTATGTAAAGAATGAAGGTTTGTATTTGTGTAAGAACAAAATTATTAAATTATGCGGTTGTCGAGGTTATAATTTTGCCAATATTGCAAAAATAATAAAAAAGCAAATTTTCCTAACATAAAAACCAGAAGTTTTCTTTTACATAGGGTTTAGCCGCGTTTGCAAGTTAATCCTATGTAAAGAACGAAGGTTTGTATTTGTGTAGGCACAAATAAAATTACGCGGTTGTCGAGGTTATAATTTGGCAATAGCGCGCGCCGTAAGAAAGCTC
Source organism: Macrobrachium rosenbergii (assembly GCF_040412425.1). Taxonomy (NCBI): domain Eukaryota; kingdom Metazoa; phylum Arthropoda; class Malacostraca; order Decapoda; family Palaemonidae; genus Macrobrachium; species Macrobrachium rosenbergii. The sequence continues at coordinate 31,840,933 of NC_089751.1, read as the reverse complement.
GAACTTTCCCTCCCTGCAAAAAACCACGTATGTCTCTGTACATAATCTTAGACCATGTCTCTGTAAATTTCTTTATTTGTGTGCTTCTGTTATGTGGATACATGCAAGAAAAACCATTTGATGACCTCTAAAAACAGTCTTCGATGTTTCTAAAACTACAAAACTGAGACTAATCCTCATGCACACATTTTTCATCACCATCTCCGAGTAGTAGTTGGGATCCAAATGAAATCTTGGACGTTGAGAGTAGACATTATTACAATCTGCCTTTGATCGACAATCTAAATGTCGAATTTGCTCGATAAATGTACAGCGTGGACAACGCAAGGTTCAAGTTTCTTACAGTTTCAACAGGATCCATTTCTAAAATTACAAAATTCTCTTTGGTTCACTGCATCGAGAATACATATTATTACCATCTAAAATGGAACCACAACTAAAATGTTGAATTTGCTCGATAAATATGTACGGTGAGGGGACACGCAAGGTTCAAGTCTCTTACAGTTTAAACAACATGAATATTTAAAAAAAGAAGTCAAAACAGGATCCATTTCTAAAATTACCTAAATTCTC
>NC_089751.1:31810360-31835360 GCF_040412425.1 Macrobrachium rosenbergii | reverse complement strand
TGCACTGAAGGATTTTATATGCAAGAAGTCCTTAGGGAGATAACCCACTACAAGATCACGTGTAATTAAACAACCCTCTACCTTAATTGTGGACTAAGTATATTATGACGCTATATGCACTTCAAACCGAAGAAGAATACCTTGTTAGATAAACGATCTTTCCTTTCCTGTCCAGACGTTCGGTTAAAGGTGGAGGGAATAGGGGGAGGAAGGTAACGGGGGCCGGGGGGACTGGTCGTCAATGACGTCAGTGAAAGGTCAAATGCAGGAACAACGGAGCATTGCCCACAATTCTCTTGACACTAGGTACGGCTAATATGCGGCATGTCAAAGGTTAACAATGTCATTGTTGTGTGGCCGTAGACAAAAGTATCATCTCATTGATAATAATACTTCAGCCTAGAAACCACTGGGTATACAAGATGTTGTACGGAAAACTCCAGGTAAAAAAAAAAAAAAAAAACCCTACCGTAAAATCACATCGTCTCTAAAAACATCATCATCTTAATAAAGAATATTGGGCAATCAGAGATTGTAGAATAGAATAGCATATAGAATTTAGGCTAAAGGCCAAGCGCTGGGACCTATGAGGTCATTCAGCGCAGAAACTGAAATTAAAAGTAAAAAAGGTCCGAAAGATGTAACAGGAGGAAAACCTCGCAGTTGCACTATGGATCAAATGTTAGGAGAGGGTGGAAAGTAAGATGGAAGAAAGAGATTATGAAGGAGGTACACTAAAAGGAATGAAAGAGGTTGCAGCTAGGGGCGGAAGGTACACTGGAAAGAACCTTAAGTATTGCGTAAAATGTACCGCATGAGGTGCACTGACGGCGCTACCACCTTAGGTAGTAGTGATCTAAACCCTCTGTGCCCTTTACCTTTTCTTCCTCAAATACAAGGACGCGAGAAGCACAATCGAACCAAATATCGTCATTTTTTTATCTCCATCATTTTTTTGATCCACACATCTATGATGATAATAAATGAAGCGCTAAAAAATGTCTTAGAACCGAATCGACTAGGAACCACACCAAATTCAACTCGGCTGTTTGCTGGTATAAACTGATTCTCTTAAGTACAAAACGCAACAAATATCATTATATCCAGTAGGGGGGGTAGTTCCGTCAGTGCACCTCGTGCGGTGCACTGTAGGCATTACTCAAGGTTCTTTGCAGCGTCTCTTCGGCCCCTAAATGCAACCCCTTTCATTCCCATTACTGTGCCAGCACTTGGCCATTGGCCCAAATTCTACATTCTTTTCTAATTCCTTAAACTTTTTCTGTTGGCAACAACGATAGACTACATGTAATTAACTCCAGGATGACTTGCTGTAGTCCAGACTGGGTCCAGACTTTCTCGGCACTGGCGCCTATATAACTATGTACGTACCCAGCTGTGTGCGTACCTAACTATGTAAGTACCTAGGTTCGAGCTTTGGCACGGCACGTAACGTCCCTAGGGTCGGGAATTGTCGTCTCGACCATGGTCGCGTTCTCCTTTAGGTCTTGGTCTCGACCCCCTCGTTTATATTATGGTAATTTTTGACGTTATGGGTACATATTCATCAACAGAAGCATTATAATCCGTGCGTTAGTTTTCTCGCACTTTCTTACAAAAAAAAAAAAGGAGCGAACTAATTTAATAAATAAAAAACAAACCACCAACGTTGTGGCTATTACGAAGATGATGACGTTAACAATAAAAAGAAGTCTTATAGAAATATAGGGTCACTACAGTGCCGCATTTTAATAGACTATCTTGCACCACAGGCTCTCCAAATTTAACTTGTCTTTGCAAATCAAAAAAAAAAAAAAAAGATTTTTCAATTCAGGTCGATATTTTTCAAAAGACATCTGGCATTTTGTCCCGAGTTCTCTCCATGAACCAGGGTTCACAATGGCATTAAATTCTCTGTTCTAAATAATTCCATAAATGTCTGTGCTCTCTACATCAGTGTCATGTCCAATCTTGTTCGCATATATCACTTTATTTGACATATTTCTTCGTACCCAAATGTTTTCACTCCATCTGCAGTCTGCTCTGTGAAAGAGACAATGGCAGACCTGCGGTGCAGAGAGAGAGAGCGAGAGAAAGAAAGAGACAGGAAGGAAAGAAGGAAGAGAAGGTAGGGGGAGGAAGGAAAGGGAGGAAGAGAAGGAAGGGGTGGGGGAGGAAAGAGAGGAAGAAAGGTTAATTATTGTGCAACAATTTTACGATGTGATATTTTCAAATCACAATATAATTTGGCTTTGAGTTTTACTATTTTATTGGTTTAAAGGGAATATGTAAATAAAAACAAGCACGCAATAAAATAATAAAAAAATACAAAAAATATAAACTGGTTTCAGTCTCACTTTTGAGTTTCAATCAAAATCCTGGGACCCCTACGACTAGCCATACATACATACATACATATATATATATATATACATATATATATATATATATATATATATATATATATATATATATATATATATATATATATATATATATATATATATATATATATATATATATATATATATATAAATATATATAAAACTATACAAGACATTGTGTGCCAACACTCTTTGCCCGATAAAGTTATAGAACTTAATTGGCCAAAAGGGTGTTAGTACATCTTACTCATCTTATTCTATAATAATTTTCACACCTAATAATGGACAAAAAGATTTCACTAACACAGGCAGACTACGGGCACTATTTAAGAGAGTTTTGGTATTCCAAATATCCGTCTTCTGATACCGAATTCCGATAATATGTGAAATCCAATGATGTGAATGGGGGGAATACTAATGTGGCATTTAAATCCACATCTTTATTAAGAAAAGTTTTAGGTATTTTCTGCCGTAGGTAAGCAGGTATGCGCGGGGAGAGTTAGATACTAATTCTTGTTTTCTTCCCATTTCTAAATCGATAAATCTCAAATAAGGACATACGCAATACATGTCAGAGCTCAGGAAGTGAATCATAATGTGTTTATAATAATATATGTAAAAAATTAAAAATAAATTACACTAATCGATATGGCATACCTTTAATAACTGCATTACGTAAATGTGAATAGCCAAGCAGCAGTAATAACAATAGTAGTAAGGAAACAACAGCTATGATACGTTTAATTATGGCCTCAATAACCAAGAATAAACAAAAGGCCAGCTGTCTACTGCCCAATTACACAGGTCCATCAGCATACCGCATCAACGAGTCATGGAATGGAGTAATTTACGATTAGAAAGAAACATGCCATTTTTTTTCTTCGCATTCCCAAACCTCTCTCTCTCTCTCTCTCTCTCTCTCTCTCTCTCTCTCTCTCTCTCTCTCTCTCTCTCTCTCTCTCAGGCTGTAGCAAAGGAGAAAGTCACTCCTTTAGTAAGGCAACCAGGTAACATCTACTAATACACTACAGCCTACAGTAATCCTTCTAGTCCTTGGTACTGTTTCTCTTCATCTACCGCCAGATTTCGGTATTATCTTCCCATTTCCGCTCTCCTTGATTAAATTTAATCGCTCAAAGAGAGAGAGAGAGAGAGAGAGAGAGAGAGAGAGAGAGAGAGAGAGAGAGAGAGAGAGCTGTCTTCAGTTTCCTTTCAATTGGGCACTTGAGTTTCCCCTCTTCTATTATCACATTTTTCACTGAGGCCTCCTCTCGATAGCTGTCGTCCAAGCACCTTCACGAATCTCTCTCCCTCTGTCTCTCTCTCTCTCTCTCTCTCTCTCTCTCTCTCTCTCTCTCTCTCTCTCTCTCTCTCTCTCTCGTGTGTGCTACAGCTATGATGTCAGTAGGTTATTTATGTTCATCAATTTGAATATTTGCATGAATGGCTACTTACTTATAACATTCAGTTTAAATACTTACATCTCATATGCAAAACATCACACACGAATCATCTCATCATGCATGCAGCTCAAATCTCTCCGTGAATGGATCAAAGTCCTTGGTATAATAAAAAAAAAAAAAAAAAAAAAAAAAATATATATATATATATATATATATATATATATGTGTGTGTGTGTGTGTGTGTGTGTGTGTGTGTATATATACATACATACATACATACATAAATATATATATAGTATATATATATACATAATATATACATATATTATATATATGTACATATATACATATGTATGTGTTTATGACATTAATGCAGGTAAAGAATTGAAAACTATCTAAACTCAATATATAAATAGCACTAATTCCAGGCAAAAGCAAAATATAGAGGACAGAAAATCTCCTATTATATTCATAAATGTCACATTTGTGGGTGGTCTCTCAAAAGGAAAAAATAATAAAAAAGACCTTTATGATAAAAAGTGACCAGTTGATTTTATATAACACACACACACACACACACACACATATATATATATATATATATATATATATATATATATATATATATATATATATATATATATATAATATAGAATGTTATAGTTATATTTTCAGGAGACACTGTCTATCTCCCATAACAGGCAGGGTTCGTTACCTGCCTGTTGAGGGAGACAGACAGTGTCTCCGCAATACAGCTATAACTTTCTACTCTTCTGGTGTTCTTATGGGCTCCTTTTGTTAGATGGATTTCTGTTTTAACAGAAAATATTTCAGTCATTTATATTTATATATATATATATATATATATATATATATATATATATATATATATATATATATATGCATGTATAACTGAATCACGATAATATGAATCAAGTGATAATATGAAATGCAAATAAATAAGCAATGCCACGAAAGAAAGAAACGACGGGTGGTGCTAGGCCTTTCGACTTATTGTCCTTTACTTAGCAGACAAGAAGTCGAAAGGCCTAGCACCACTCCGTCGTTTCTCTTTCCTTCGTGGCATTGCCTATATATATATATATATATATATATATATATATATATATATATATATATATATATATATATATATATATATATATAAATTTCTGACTCACGTCAGGATCGAACCCAGGTCTCTCAGGTGGAAAGCAAGGGCGTTACCCACTGGGCCATACAAGTCTAAAAAAGTTGGAACCTGAGAGCAACTGCACCCAAGGAATTACCTGGGCAAGCTAACTGCTTGCATACCAGCGAAGTTTTCCCCAACTTCCCCGACTCCTTAATGACCCAATAGACAACATTTCATTCGAATTATCCCTTCTGAGTGAATAAGATAAATCATCAACACACAATCACGTGTGGAACAGAAATAAATTTCTGACTCACGTCAGGATCGAACCCAGGTCTCTCAGGTGGAAAGCAGGGCGTTACCCACTGGGCCCATACAAGTCTAAAGGGAGTTGGAACCTGAGAGCAACTGCACCCCAAGGAATTACCTGGGCAAGCTAACTGCTTGCATACCAGCGGATTTTCCCCAACTTCCCCGACTCAGCAATGACCCAATAGACAACATTTCATTAATTATCCCTTCTGGTGAATAAGATGAAATCATCAACACACAATCACGTGTGGAACAGAAATAAATTTCTGACTACGTCGGGATCGAACCCCAGGTCTCAGGTGGAAAGCAAGGGCGTTACCCACTGGGCCATACAAGTCTAAAAGAAGTTGGAACCTGAGAGCAACTGCACCAAAAAAGGAATTACCTGGGCAAGCTAACTGCTTGCATACCAGCAGTTTTCCCAACTTCCCGACTCAGCAATGACCCAATAGACAACATTTCATTCGAATTATCCCTTCTAAAGTGAATAAGATAGAAATCATCAACACACAATCACGTGTGGAACAGAAATAAATTTCTGACTCGTCGGGATCGAACCCAGGTCTCTCAGGTGGGGCAGGCGTTACCCACTGGAGCCATACAAGTCTAAAAAGTTGAACCCGAGAGCACTGCACAAGGAATTACCTGGGCAAGCTAACTGCTTGCATACCAGCGAAGTTTTCTAACTTCCCGACTCAGCAATGACCCAATAGACAACATTTCATTCGAATTATCCCTTCTGAGTGAATAAGATAGAAATCATCAACACACAGTCACGTGATTGTGTGTTGATGATTTCTATCTTATTCACTCAGAAGGGATAATTCGAATGAAATGTTGTCTATTGGGTCATTGCTGAGTCGGGAAGTTGGGAAAACTGCTGGTATGCAAGCAGTTAGCTTGCCCAGGTAATTCCTTGGTGCAGTTGCTCTCAGGTTCCAACTTCTTTTAGACTTGTATGGCCCAGTGGGTAACGCCCTTGCTTTCCACCTGAGAGACCTGGGTTCGATCCCGACGTGAGTCAGAAATTTATTTTCGTTCCACACGTGATTGTGTGTTGATGATTTCTATCTTATTCACTCAGAAGGGATAATTGAATGAAATGTTGTCTATTGGGTCATTGCTGAGTCGGGAAGTTGGGGAAAACTGCTGGTATGCAAGCAGTTAGCTTGCCCAGGTAATTCCTGGGCAGTTGCTCTCAGGTTCCAACTTTTAGACTTGTATGGCCCAGTGGGTAACGCCTTGCTTTCCACCTGAGAGACCTGGGTTCGATCCCGACGTGAGTCAGAAATTTATTTCTGTTCCACACGTGATTGTGTGTTGATGATTTCTATCTTATTCACCAGAAGGGATAATTCGAATGAAATGTTGTCTATTGGGTCATTGCTGAGTCGGGAAGTTGGGGAAACTGCTGTATGCAAGCAGTTAGCTTGCCCAGGTAATTCCTTGGTGCAGTTGCTCAGGTTCCAACTTCTTTTAGACTTGTATGGCCCAGTGGGTAACGCCCTTGCTTTCCACCTGAGAGACCTGGGTTCGATCCCGACGTGAGTCAGAAATTTATTTCTGTTCCACACGTGATTGTGTGTTGATGATTTCTATCTTATTCACTCAGAAGGGATAATTCGAATGAAATGTTGTCTATTGGGTCATTGCTGAGTCGGGAAGTTGGGGAAAATCGCTGGTATGCAAGCAGTTAGCTTGCCCAGGTAATTCCTGGGTGCAGTTGCCTCAGGTTCCAACTTCTTTTAGACTTGTATGGCCCAGTGGGTAACGCCTTGCTTTCCACCTGAGAGACCTGGGTTCGATCCCGACGTGAGTCAGAAATTTATTTCTGTTCCACACGTGATTGTGTGTTGATGATTTAATCTTATTCACTCCAGAAGGATAATTCGAATGAAATGTTGTCTATTGGGTCATTGCTGAGTCGGGAAGTTGGGAAACTCAGCTGGTATGCAAGCAGTTAGCTTGCCCAGGTAATTCCTTTGGGTGCAGTTGCTCTCAGGTTCCAACTTCTTTTAGACTTGTATGGCCCAGTGGGTAACGCCCTTGCTTTCCACCTGAGAGACCTGGGTTCGATCCCGACGTGAGTCAGAAATTTATTTCTGTTCCACACGTGATTGTGTGTTGATGATTTCTATCATATATATATATATATATATATATATATATATATATATATATATATATATTATATATATATATATAAAATAGAGAGAGAGAGAGAGAGAGCGCAACAACAAACGTATCAAACATCGTCCACCGGATGTAAATGCAAGGCTCCAGCGACATTTGACACTAAAAATAAAACAAGGAACCGGTATGGGCAGTTCACGCGACGGCATCAGGCCAGTGGTAACAAGAAAAGAGAGTGAGGTAGGTCATGTACATTTTTTTTTAATGGAAAGGAAGATGTGAAGCAGAATTATGGAATACGTAAATGGTTATTTAAATTATGATTTACCGATTGTCTGAGCTACTGACTATGAAAGGTGAATGTAATTTAGGAAGTTGTAAAAGTCACTTAAAATGGCTTTTGCAATAACGTAACACGCCGCATCCCCTTGTAAATTACTGACAAAACAAAAAAATTAAATAAGAAAAAACCAAGCAATTGGCAATACTGCTTTCAAAATAAACGAAAAAGAGGATAAAACACTAAGTCGAGTTCGATTCTCCGGCCGTCTAATGAGGAATTAGAGGAATTTATTTCTGGTGATAGAAATTAATTTCTCGCTATAATGTGGTTCGGATTCCACAATAAGCTGTAGGTCCCGTTGCTAGGTCACCAATTGGTTCTTAGCCACGTAAAAGTAAGTCTAATCCTTCGGGCCAGCCCTAGGAGAGCTGTTAATCAGCTCAGTGGTCTGGTTAAACTAAGATATACCTTTTTTATACCTAAAAAAAAAGTGTAATAAGATGGAATGAAACTACAATAGGAACCCTGCCCAGTTTGACAGTAAAGTCATATATCTCACTCTTCTCTATCTCTCTTATACACACACACACACGAATTGATATTAAATCACACACCAATGCCGGTATCATGTTCAAAATAAGCTTTTGCAAGTTTTCCTTTATCATGTTTATTGATCTACACCAAGCATATGTTTTCTTCTCAAATATCGTTCGTCTTCTCCCAGTGATGCAAACGGACAGACAATCAGAGAAACAGACGATTTGGTGAAGCAGGGCGTAAATAAGCTAAGAAGAAGAAAAAGGCAAACTTCAGTCTAGACGTTGTCTAGTCTATCATCTGACAATACACCAAACCAGTGAAGCATGTTATATTTTTCTTCTTTTTTTTCTGTAGGAAGGGAGGTGGGGCAGAGAACACAGGCCCAGCAACTCAAGCATGTAAGGTGCGCATGTCACAATAATGTTTTTCACCGACACGCAGACACGCTCAGATGAACGAGTGAAGTTCGCGCTCACAATGCTATCACGTGACCCAATTGCCGTCTTTGTTGTGATCGTACGATTCCGAATCAGAACCAACTGATGATCGTGACATTCTGAACACCAGCCTCACCTATGAGAAATATAAATAAATCTTAAGTATGGTGTAATGGTGTAAGGCCGCAGCGTGATACTAAGAAAATCCAGGAAAATTGTTCAAAATAAGCTTTTGCAAGTTTTCCTTTATCATGTTTCTTGATTAGCTAAGAGTAATATGCAGACTGATATATGGAGAATCTCAAATTAGAACATTTTGAGCTTTTACAAATACACACAAATACATATACATATATATAATACATACGTCATGTATTTTCAACTTGAAAGGGGTGGCTCCAGAGGGGCGCTAACCTTCTGATTCCCAGCAAATCCGTCTCTACCTTAGTTGCGATCAACCATAATCGACTAACTACTACGCACATAACTTACAACTTAGCTTAACCAACAGCCTAGCTCAACACACAATGAATTTTCCAGAAAAAAACACAAGTCACTTCGTCGAATCTTAGGACTGTTGCTCTTGCAACAACAACCAATTGTTTTCAACATTACAAGCAATGCTGCAATCGTAACTGGGATAGCAGAGAGCTACAAGCTCATGGATCCCAATAGGGAAAGCAGCCCAGAACAGAAAAAGAAATAAAGAAGTAAAGAATAAGATATACAAGACATACAACAGTGAAAAACAGACACACAAACAAATTGTGAAGTGGTATACTCTTTGTCAGCATGCGTCCCAAACCAAATAAATACCAGTTTCACTAATTTGGAACTGCTGAAGTTCTGAAACTTACAATAAAGCTTCGACGACAGGGTTAGGCATATTTTTCCACAACTGGGTCGCAACAGAAATAAAGCTTCTACAGCGCTGTGCTGTACTGAACATCAAAGGGGGAAAGACATAACTGTTAGAATTACCCGCATATCTAGTACTACGTGGTGGATGGTGAAGTCTGAGGGTGATCAGGATTATGAAATATCTTCTAAAGAATGCACATGAGCTGTATGAAACGACTGTGCCGGAGATTCATATCGAGATCCGGGAAAAGAAATTTAATAGACCTCAAGCTCTGGTCCAGCAACTCAAGACGTGAGTCAGCTGCTCAAGACCAGCAAGGAAACACAATAATTCAAAACACATCTTCAAAAATCTTGAAGGACATTTTCTGTATACCGATTTTTCTGTGCAACTGAAGAAGAGACAGATAGGTTATGTTTCTCAAAAGTGAATTTTTAATGATTCAAGAATGACATGCAAGTTACTTAAAACTTATCAATGAAAAGATCTGGGGGTGGGGGTTCAGTTTCCAAGATCTTATAATAATCATACTTAGAGTTTTGTTAGGGATTAACAATTTGCACCAGGCAAAAATTCTAGTTGATGCTCAGCTACAGCATCATTTGCATACATAATCAGCTTGTTTTCAAGGCCAAACCACACAGTGCACCTACATGAAGTACTGGGGCAAGCCTTCATATGCATATCCTAATAATTCTCGGGAACGCCCGACATCTAAATGCACAGCACCACAAGGGATAAACTGAGACAAAAAGCAAATTCTCGACCGGTTTTGTCATAAGACATCTTCAAGAGAACTGGTATCGCTGTTTATATATTGTCGGACGAGGATATATCTTTACTCTTAATATCTTCCTTATGGAACCTTGCGCTTAAAAACACATATGTTTTATATTACATTTTTTTATATATATATATATATATATATATATATATATATATATATATATATATATATATATATATATATATGGTATCTAACAGAGACTTTTGTTCACACACACAAACACACACACACACACACATATATATGTATGTATGCATGTATGTATGTGTGTGTGCTTGTGTACAAAAAATCTGTTCGATATGATCCAGTTTAAATGAGGGCCTGTTTTTATATATATATATATATATATATATATATATATATATATATATATATATATATATATATATATATATATATATATATGTGTGTGTGTGTGTGTGTGTGTGTGTGTGTACGCCTTTTTCCTATTAGGAGGTGGTACCGCCAGATGGTTCCAACCTTCAGGTCTATAAGCACTTTTGCTGAAATTCAGCAGATACTGATACTCATTTACAGACGGGTATACTAGTGGACAATAGGCCGGGAGCGATCCACTAACGTTGCAATCGAGTCCCCGTAGGGGGGTAGTGCCGTCAGCGCACCTCGTGCGGTGCACTGCAGGCATTACTTAAGGTTTTTTGCAGCGTCCCTTCGGCCCCTAGCTGCAACCCCTTTCATTCCTTTTACTGTATCTCCTTTCATATTCTTTCTTCCATCTTACTTTCCACCTTCTCCTAACAATTGTTTCATAGTATAACTGAGAGGTTTTCCTCCTGTTGCACCTTTCAAACAGTTTTACTCTCCTGTTTCCGTTTCAACGCTGAATGACTTCATAGGTCCCAGCGCTTGGCCTTCGGCCTAAAATATACTGTCTGTCTGCAAACATGAGCAGAGCGCTGCATTCACTCTGGCACAACAACCATTTGGCTGATTAAGCCTTCCAAAGATGGGAGCTGGGGTCGCCACATCCCTACACTTAACCCCTAAGGAAGCGATGGATATGAACGAATTTCACAACAACAAGGGTTACAGTAATCAAGAACTATAAATCAAGAGGGGGGGGAATTCCGGCGTCTGGCATTAAGGAAAACGTAGAGATAGAAAAACGACGTAATGCCGCCGTGTTGGGAAAACAGAATCAAGATAAATAAACCCGAGAGCAGGAAGGAGTTTCTGTCTCATTGGGAACGAATTTAATATTCTATTTGACCTAGGGGGCAAGGAACGCAATTCTTGCCAGGTACTTCCAGGGTCGGCTTTGAGTGTTACGCAAAGGAAAACTAGTTTCGCTGTACAGAATATCGGCCTTCCATTCTCTCAGGACTCCTCTCATCTGTACTGCTGGCTTAACAGTCGTACATATTTTACTTCTACGTTTGAAATATCTACGCTACTCATTTTTGAAATTTGTATAGAGATATCGGTGGCAATTCATTATCGAAATATACTGTATACAGATATAATAACAAAGCCACAAGAAACTGCTAGAAAAAGATGTGGGCTTTGCCATCCATACTTACGTACAGTACATGCATACATACGTCCACTTATATGGACCATTTTGTCTTTGCATGCTTAAAAAGTGAGTGTGATATTTCTTTATCTGACAAAAACTGCGAGGAAAAAATGTCAACGAGTAATTCTCACCTGATAACAAAATCGCAAGTTAAAATATATATATATGCTAACGGAAGTTAAAACAAGAAAAAACAAGTAAAAAATGCGCCGAAGTTTCTTCGGCGCAATCGAGTTTTCTGTACTGCGTATAGTGCTGCATGAAACTCTCAGCCGCGGTCCATGAAACTTTCAAACTTTCAGCCACGGCCCGGTGGTGTTCTGTGTTGTTGGCACCTATAGCGGTGCCAGACGCACGATCATGACTAACTTTAACCCTAAATAAAATTAAAACTACTGAGGCTAGAGGGCTGCAATTTGGTATGCTTGATGATTGGAGGGTGGATGATCAACATGCCAATTTGCAGCCCTCTAGTCTTAGTAGTTTTTAAGATCTGAGGGCGGACAGAAAGAGTGAGGACGGACAGACAAAGCCATCCCAGTAGTTTTCTTTTACAGAAAACTAAAAAGGTAAAACATCTTTAGTACTTAAGAACAGAGGAAACAGTAACAGACGGAAGAACGAGCCATTCTAACCTGATACCTGACTTGCAAGTTATCTGCAACATCAAGCAACAGAGAATGCACAAGGTAAAAAAAAAAAAAAAAAAAAAAAAATAGAAACAAATGACCGCGAGAGTTTCGAAACCTGGCTTTACGGAAGTGGAAAAAACGGACAGACAGTCAGTCAGTCCTTTTGGGTATCATGTCCTTTTCTTTTTTCTTCTTTTTTTTTTTCCTGACGGCGATGTCCAAGGACCTTTCCTCCGCTGTCTCTCCAGGGAGGGTGCTTGGCTCATCAAGGATCGTAAACTTCGTTCTTCAACACGGCGATCTCGACTATATTTAGGGACTAATTTCGAGCGTGCCCTTAAAAAGTTTCGGGCTGGTCAGAATAACGACTTTATAAGTCGTCATTTACGACGCCATTAAGGCTTGTGATTACCATAACAGGAACCAGACACGTTCCTCTGGCTGCACTAGGAAGCGAAAACATGTCCATTGAGTCGTCGGTTTGTCAAAGACAGCAGTAAATTGCAATCTTTGTATATTTACATGCATATACGCCCACACATACATTGTACATAATATACATAAACACGCATACTATATATATATATATATATATATATATATATATATATATATATATATATATATATATATATATATGTTACATACTCGTATAATAGACACATAGGACTCTTCAAGTTAACGCAAATATGAAAACCATATGAAATTTCCTTTACAGAATATGGGTTGAAAACAAAGGTATGATGACCAACCCACCAACATATGCCCGAAGACATTATATCGTACCTTCAACAAACATTAAATTTTTGAAATTGTACTGCCATCCTGTTTCATAGCACGTTTTGTCTATTCTGTGGTTACAGCATAGCTGCAACCTAATACCAAGTTATTTTTACTTCACTGGTAAAAATATCTGCCATAACATTTCAAGCGTAGCTGCTGCTAATAATTAAATTATTCGTTAACAATTAAGTATCTTTCCATCTGGAATATATACAGAGTTATTCATACCCAGTTAGAGAACCGTTACTCACTTATGTTTTCGTGCACGTGAGTGTGTGTGAGCAAGTACGCATATGTGATCTGTTCGCTTCTGTATTCATCTTTATGAGGAATGAACGTCTCTGGTTTCTCACACACACACACACACACACACAGAGAGAGAGAGAGAGAGAGAGAGAGAGAGAGAGAGAGAGAGAGAGAGAGAGAGAGAGAGAGAGATCAACCATAATGTTCTTTACAGACAGAAGCCCATTCTAATACTCAATGAGACACTTAAAGCATCGCCTTAGAACGCATAAGGGGAGCTGTTAACAAAGCAACAGTGCCTTAAAATAATATATCGCTGAGCCTAACGCTTTGACCACGCTGAGATTATCAAGGGGAAAAAAATAAATACACAGCAAATCCATTTCAGAGGACCTTAAAAAAGCTTCCACTTGCGTTTTTCTGCCCCTTTTGTTTTTATGCGCAATGAACGCTCCAACGTAAACAAGCCCGGGAATTCTCATATGTTTCTTTGGCCTCCCTCTAAGTAGGAGATGACGGCTGAGAAGAGCGTCTGGTGCATGAAACAGACCTGGGATAGGAACCAGCCTTCCTCGCTAAGTGGCTGCTGCAAATGGCTGCTGCTTCTGCACATGCAGCACTTCTCTGGCGACAATCAACTTAGAGCAAAACAAATCGATTAATCACCAGATAACATAGAACATAAAGCAAGGCGCCTCTTGGTCATTGCATCGGTCCTCGTTCTTCATTTTTAAGATCAAAACTCAAACGCGATACATTTGAAGATTTGATATTATACATTAAGAAAGTGTTATGCTTCAAATGAGAATAAATACTCAGAAAATATCAAGACTCGCTGATAATGCAAGGAAGAAAAACATTTACCGCCTGCTGGTGACGACTTTCCCGTTCGATTTGGAGAAGACACATCGAAGAAGATCTTCAATTCAGACATAAATATTTAGAATGGGCGAGACAGACATGCACGTGCACTGCGCAAACACACTTGAGACCCGCCTCTCACCAATGAAGGAATCTCAATGCACAGAACAGGTTTATTCTTCTTCTGTGACGTCCCTTATCTTTGTTTTGGGGTCTTTTCCAAACCAGTGCGTCACCCTGTCTGTGGAGGGTATTAATCACTCATAGCTCGGTCCTGATGTACACTTATGCCTGACGTAGTCTTGCCAAAAAAAGTGCACTTTGAATTCTGATATCTATTTACATGTAGTTTTTTCACAGCTTGAAAATAATTCCACTACAGTTTAAACTTGGAGTCTGTGAGTCTGTGTAAATAAGAGAGTATATATATACAGTATAATACATACATACATACACATATATATACACATACATACATACATACATACAATATATATATATATATATATATATATATATATATATATATATATATATATATATATATATATATATATATATATATATATATATATATATATATATATATATATATATATATATAATGCGCAAACTGGTAAGACCGGTAGAATCCTCACCCACGAAGCAAGAGGACCCAGGTTCGTATCCTAGGTGAGGACAGGTGCATGGGCATGTTCTATTAAAACCAAATGCACACCAGCTGACTTCAGAAGTGAATTGGTTCATGTCAGTTAATCGTCTTCCAGTTAACACCTTTATCACCCTGCCTCTTTCTACCACAGTCAACTAATCGTCAGGTACGTAAATCACTAGGTCAGCAATGCAGTGAGTTTAAAACGGATAGCTGCCTCACACGGGGATCGAACTCGGCTCTTCTCGTTGGTGAGGCGTTCGCTGTAACCACAAAGAATACACACACATTATGTATACATACATATATATATATATATATATATATATATATATATATATATATATATATATATATATATATATATATATATATATATATATATATATGCGTGTGTGTGTGTGAGTTGCAAAAGTATACAAACTTGCGCAGACACAAAACATACATCAGTTTCATGCCACATCAGCGCGTGAAAGAATACTGACAAAGGAACTACAACACAAAGAACTGACACAACAGGAAATGACAAAAAAGAACTTCAGCCATTTCTTCTTGAGGGAGGAAGACTATGATAACTGAGGAGGAGGAAGCAGTTTTGCTACAATGGTGCTACTGAGAGAACCCAAATTCTCGTATAACAAACGAAAATAAACTATAGTTTTGATACATAGAGATTACAGGGAGAACCGAAATCCTTGTCAAAAACAAGTAAGTGGATATACGTGGTGTTTTGTGTGTGTGTATGAGAGAGAGAGAGAGAGAGAGAGAGAGAGAGAGAGAGAGAGAGAGAGAGAGAGAGAGAGAGAGAGATTTATGCAGGAACAATCATGAAAATTTAACTTTTTATTTTCATATCTTGACACTTTTTTTGATATTATGTACATAAGATAATGGTTACCAGTTTGTTTTCCTTAAACACAACAGGCATTAGTTGCGTGATTTAAAATGTGATTGAAAAATGTCTGTTTCTCTCCTCAGCAGTTGCTATACGAATATCTGCGAAACCGTATATCTACATAATCCGTCTAAATCTCAGTGTATTGTATGACTCATCAAAACAGATTACTAAAGAATATCAATACCATGAGAATATTACATGTTTAAAATCTTGTCTAAACATTTCTTAAACCCTAAAGTCACAGTTTTAGAGCCAAATGTCGACGCCGCAGAACACTTGTGTTAAATACAATAATCTGTTAATTTCAGGTCACCTAAGCGGACGACTACAGTTGAAGACATTAAACTGTAAAAGAAATAGATTCCACATCAACTTTTAAATCCATTATAATTAGCTTTGTGGACGATCAAGTTTAATAGCATGATCTGTAAGATTGGCTAACTCAGTCTTAAGTGCCTGAAGCCACTTGCAGAGGATCAGGAGAGTAATTTTCATCTAATAGTTTTTAAGCAAATTCTAAACTGTACGCACAATTAGCTAACCAAACATGTCGTAACGTCTCAAGAAGCATGAGAAGGAAAAATATTCATATAAAACTTCCTACGTACTTGGAGGCAAACTTGAGGCAAATACGTAGATCATATATACATATATATATATATATATATATATATATATATATATATATATATATATAATATATATATATATATATATATATATATATATATATATATATATATATATATTTCTGACAATGGAGAAAAAAATTATCTTTCTTTGACAGTGGAGAAAAGAAAGATAATTTCAGCTGTTATCCTGTAACTTAAAAGGTCAATTCCTTAATATGAAATTTATAGCGATACTTATATATTCCATTATACCAGGCACCTACAAAGGAACCACATGTTATATTAATACAGCATTTCCGTTAAATATGAACGTACTAGTGGATGTCTCTAAAGTTGACAGATGTGGTATTCAATTAAACAAAGAATAATTGAAAGGAAAGGATACCGAGAACCTGCGACTACCTAACCTGACAGTAATTTCGTTGTTCTCACAAGAACTTAGCCACAGATCAAGTGATTCTGTGGTTTGTTCGAATCCAGCCTCTGTCCCAATCAGTTCATCCAGCAACCACTGCACTTCTTTGAGTCACGATGCAATGCTCGCTTGTGCTTGTTTTTACAAGGAAAAGTACTCACAAGTCTGGTGTGAAATAACACCGTTCACAAGAGTACAAGTTTACCGCAGTCAACAAAATAACAAGAGTACGATGTTTCCCGCAACTTCAGAATGATAAAATTTCGCTAGAGGGACTTTTTCTCCTCAAGGTGTCCTCTTGAAATTCACCCGACAGACACGTCGTATATATACGACCATCCTTTTTCGGAGACTTATTTCAATTACCATTCTTTTCCTTCAATTGTCAATGGTTGGAATTCTCTCTTTGCTTCCGTTTTTCATGATTCTTAAGCTCTTCCACCTTTCAACAGATGAGTCTATTAATGCTGCAGGAATTAAACCGCCAATTTTTCCTCCCCACTCATTTTTCTGTTCCTTTCAAACCTTCGCTAGATGAAGTCATGACGAAGCACTTCGTCCCATTAGCCTTCAATTGAAAAATTGAAATTCGCTGGAAAACATGGCCGCATACCTTCCAACCACCCGCTGGGATTTCATAAAGAAGGCGCATACTTCCCCCTACTTAAATTTCACACCCAAAGGTTCGCGTTTCAGCGTTACAACACTGATGGGACATTCTGATGACCGGTTGGTATGCCTTTGTGGCCATGCGTGGTATGCCAAAATGCCCCTCGCAGTATGTTAACGGTGTGATCTCCCTCAATGGATCACGTTCCTTCTTTTCTTGTTTGTTGTGACTAAAGGTCAGACTTGCATATTTACCCTGTAACCACAGCGCAATTCTCTCTCTCTCTCTCTCTCTCTCTCTCTCTCTCTCTCTTGTAAACTATGGATGAACTTACAACATGCGACACGCTTAAAAATACTTGTAGTGTTATTCACTACAGATAATAGTTTTAAAGAGTTGTAAGGAATATTGCAAATCGAATAAAATTCTGAACAATTTACAGCGTCAACAACTTCGGATTCTCTTGAATAATTTAAAAATGAATGCACAATTCACAAGAGAAGTTTTCAGTTTACTCTAGAAGAAATCAAACCCTTCAAAACCCGATATTTAAGAATTATGAAATAAAAAAACGGTGAGTGATAAAGATCACTGAGCTTTACTTAGGCTGTGTGTCTGTTTTACAAACAGGCGAGATTTAAAATCCAATGTCAATCAATCTCAGTTTTCCATATTTTCTTTTTGAATCGCTTACGCTGTCTTCCAAGAAACTAAGTCACGTTTAAACTGCTCCCAGGCCTTGCCATTTAATCCACATTTTCCTCTTTTTTTCCTCGTTTCTCTTATCAATAAAAGACTACGACAAAAGAGAGAAGTGGTTTATGTCAGACAGTTTTCTACTTCCCTTCTCATCTGCGCTTCTCTCTATTGTATGTTTTTACAACAACCCTCTCGTAAGCACGGGCACTCCCTATACCCATCTCTGGTGAAGTTAGGAAGGGTGGAAGCCTCCCCAATTCTCCCTAGAAAAATCTCATAAAAAAAAGGGTGGTGACAGAATGCTCCATTTAGGGGGCGTTGGATCGTGAAGTCGTCTTCGGCTGTTTTCTTGAAAGACATCTTTCGATAACAAAGGCCGTGGTAATACGCCGAGCTACTGAGCTAGCTAACGGCCTCATTAGCTAGCTTGATCTCTCTCTCTCTCTCTCTCTCTCTCTCTCTCTCTCTCTCTCTCTCTCTCTCTCTCTCTCTCTTTGCAACTAAAACTTTTGTGTACAGAATGAAATGTTAACTAAATTAATTGTAACGTTAATATTATAAAAAAAATAATTATATTATTGCTCTACTTACAAACAATACTTTCTGACAGAAAACAAATCCAAAGCTAGTGTAGTATCCAAAATAAAAGAAAAAAAATAAACATCTTTAAATCAAACATGGCTTATTAAACCCTTAGATTTATTGATGATGACATTCTCTGCGTTACACCCTGTGTTTAACGCCAGCGTAACTCACCAATGGCCTTCGGAAAACAGGAGCAAGTCTTTTGAACGTGGAACTTGAAAGGTGATTCCTGTCTTCTTCATTTTGGACAACAATTTGATCCAAACAGGTTTCTGGGATCTCTATATTTCATCTTTAATCCTTTGATACCCCGAGTCCTGATTCTTGTTGGTAAAATTTTTTAATGGCAATTTCATCTATTGGTGTGTTTTGAATTCTTTAATTTCTTATTGGGTTACCACTGTCCAAAGTCTTCCCAAGGATACAATCAGCAGGTACCAGTTTACACGAGATAACATTTGTTGATAAAAAAAAAATCGTGAAATAGGGGCATTTTTTTTAATACTTAAGTTATATGCTTGATATCCTGCGGTAGAAAATACACAACTTGGAAAATTCATGTATATTTCTTCCACTGTAAAGACTAATCAAAGGGTATGACGTGATGTCTTCATCCATTTCAGACCTTATGGAATCAGAGATAAGAGGGAATAAGGGAAACGAGTAAGGTCTAATACAAAGGAAACCAGAAACACGCATCTTGACAGATGACAGATTACGGGAATAGGGTAAAGCTGAGAGAATTTAAAATCTTGTAAAAAAAAGACAGAAACAAAGAAATTCGGAGACCATTGATCTCAGGTATATGTTAGCTTGGTACGCATTACGAGGCAACCTGATGGACTCGGTTTCAACTCATAGTAACACTGGCCAAAAGAATACCTTACAGAAAACAAGTAAAAAATGCGCCGAAGTTTCATCGGCGTAATCGAGTTTTCTGTACAGCCGATACAGATGTATAATCAAGGCCACCGAAAACAGACCTATCTTTCGGTGGTCTTGGTATAATGCTGTATGCACGCGGCCCATGAAACTTTAACCACGGCCTGGTGGTGGCCTATCCTATATCGTTGCCAGAAGCACGATTATGGCTACCTTTAACCTTAAATAAAATGAAAACTACTGAGGCTAGAGGGCTGCAATTTAGTTTGTTTGATGATTGCAGGGTGGATGGTCAACATACCAATTTGCAGCTCTCTAACCTCAGTAGCTTTTAAGATCTGAGGGCGGACAGAAAAAAGTGCGGACAGAATAAAGTGCGGACGGACAGACAAAGCCGCCGGCACACAATAGTTTTCTTTTACAGGAACTAAAAATCGATAACCTAAGAAAGAAAAGGTAAAGGAAGACGATATGTATGCTTTTAACTTCAAAAAATACCAACAAAAACAACAGCAATAAAAATAGTAATAGCCTAATGAAAGTAAAAAGATGGTATAAAAAGTAATCGACATCAAAAGGCCAGTTTACGAGTACAACGACGAACGCCAAATTCCATCATTATTGAACTTTCAGAAAAGAAACGAAGATTAAAAAAAAAAGCTTAATTTCAAGAGCCTTTTACTGATGACAATTTTCGTGACATCCAGCCAAAGCGATAACTGCTGCATCTCATTTCCTTTCATTTTCCAAATCGCAAATGAGGGAACTTGAGTCATGGAGTGAAATCGTGACTAGACATTAATAAGAGTAATATATAAACTCGGATCCGATACTCGAGAGAGATCTCGATTTATTCAGACATTTACTCATATTCGCTATCCTTTTCAGCTGATAGAGGGTGTGCACACACGCGTGCAATTATATATATATATATATATATATATATATATATATATATATATATATATATATATATATATATATATATATATATATATATATATATATATATACATATACTGTATATATATATATATATATATATATATATATATATATACATATATATATATATATATATATATATATATATACATATATATATATATATATATATATATATATATATATATATATATATATATATATATATATATATATATATATATATATATATATATATATATATATATATATATATATATATATATATATATATATATATATATATATATATATATATATATATATATATAATGAATGAATATATCTGAAGTGCGTATTTCTATGTAGATCAGTGCACGAATAATGCACGTACCAGACCAGTGGGGAGATATTTCTGAAAAGAATGTTTGGGAAGTAACAATTTACGTGCACCTCTTAAGAGTTTATTGCGTGTAGGGAAATGGATAAAAACCTCTCACGCCGTTTCTATCTTTAAAGTATCTCAGGATTTTGAAATAGCGTTACTAGAAGGGTAGAATTTGTACTACAAGGACCAACTGTGTGTGTTAAAGAGAGAGAGAGAGAGAGAGAGAGAGAGAGAGAGAGAGAGAGAGAGAGAGAGAGAGAGAGAGAGCTTAGATAATGTTAATATTAAAAATACAAAACGTTTGCGAGAAAGAGAGAGTGAGCTTAGATAACGTTAATATCAAAAATATAAAACGTTTGGAGCAAACCTGACCAGATTAAAGACGAAAAAATGAAACCCAACTCCCAGCCAGCCACCTCCCAATCAAGTATGCTAATTACCAAAGCACCTCCTGCGTTCCGCGCAGAGACTCTCAGAACGCCAGCTTCCCGCAAATCCGAGACAGTGACGCCGTGTCAGGGCTGAAGCGTCAGAGTAACCGCATGTTACTCATCAGCAACTTAAGGGACCATGACCTCAGCCGATGAGTAACAAGAGCAAAGATGCATCTTGACAAGTCAGTCACTGAGTCAGGATTATTTTGGCGTCTTGTTTGTAGAGTAATTCTCATTTTAGCTGAATTCAAAAAGACTCGGAATCTTGCACGTCATGCTAGTTATCCTCCATTTGATATGATGAACAAGCACACCAGATGTTATATAAACGACTTGCTTGCAGCAACTGCTGTACTTGAAATATGCTGCAGGCAAACAAAAACCTTACTGATATCAATTCATTATTCAGACCTCATCTTATTAGGAATTTATGAAATATTCAGTACAGGTATATTAAAATACAGGATGTATACATTAGGAAAGTGTGGTATATTCCAACTGGATGTAAATATTAGGAAATTATGGAGTGTTCCAACACTGGATGTAAATATTAGGAAATTATGGTATATTCCAACACTGGATGTAAGTATTAGGAAATTATGGAATATCAACACTGGATGTAAATATTAGGAAATTATGGAATATCAACACAGGATGTAAATATTAGGAAATTATAGAATATCAACACTGGATGTAAATATTAGGAAATTATGGAATGTTCCAACACTGGGTGTAAACATTAGGAAATTATGCAATATTCAAACACTGGATGTAAATATTAGGAAATTATGGAATATTTCAACACTGGATGTAAATACTAGGAAATTATGGAATGTTCCAACACTGGATGTAAATATTAGGAAATTATGGAATATTCCATCACTGGATGTAAAATTAGAAAAATTTTATTCAAACACTTTGTAATTAAATTATGGAATATTTCAACATGTAAATACTAGGAAAATGAAATGTTCTCAAACTCACACAGACATCGAAATTATGGAATATTCCATCACTATATAATGAAAAGAGAATTTGCATTTAATAAAGAAAAAACTCCCACGTCTTCCTTTCAACGAAACAAAAGTAATCATCAATAACAATGAATGAAACCACTGAAAATAAAAACAAGAGAAGCTTCGCTTCCTCTCAGGAGAGAAAAGAAAGGAAAAAGAAAGCACAGTACATAAATTTCACGGCTTGAAACCTAATCCCCCAACACTCACTTCCTCCCCATACATCAGTGTCTGTCTGACTCAGGGTGTGAAGAGGGCTGACGCCGTTCGGGGACCTTTATTTATTGCTCACAAACGCACCCATTGCGTCACTTCTCGTTGCACTTCCTCTGCAGTGCTTGCATGTTTTGCTTATCACCATCAACTTTTGTTGCACTTCCTCTACAGTGTTTTCATTATCTGCTTATCACCATCGACTCTTCTTGCATTTTCTGCTTATCACCATCGACTCTTGTGGCACGTCCTCTGCAGTGTTTGAATTTTCTGCTTATCACCATCGACTCTTGGTGTACTTCCCCTGCAGTGTTTGCATTTTCTGCTTGCCACCATCGACATTGGTGCACTTCCTCTGCAGTGTTTGCATTTTCTTTTTATCACCATCGACTCTTGGTGCACTTCCTCTGTAGTGTTTGCATTTTCTGTTTATCACCATCGACTCTTGTTGCACTTCCTCTGTAGTCTTTGCATTTTCTGTTTATCACCATCGACTCTTGTTGCACTTCCTCTGTAGTGTTTGCATTTTCTGTTTATCACCATCGACTCTTGTTGCACTTCCTCTGTAGTCTTTGCATTTTCTGTTTTTCACCATCGACTCTTGGTGCACTTCCTCTGTAGTGTTTGCATTTTCTGTTTATCATCATCGACTCTTGTTGCACTTCCTCTGTAGTCTTTGCATTTTCTGTTTATCACCATCGACTCTTGTTGCACTTCCTCTGTAGTGTTTGCATTTTCTGTTTATCACCATCGACTCTTGGTGCACTTCCTCTGTAGTGTTTGCATTTTCTGTTTATCACCATCGACTCTTGTTGCTCTTCCTCTGTAGTCTTTGCATTTTCTGTTTATCACCATCGACTCTTGTTGCACTTCCTCGAGTGTTTGCATTTTCTGTTTATCACCATCGACTCTTGTTGCACTTCCTCTGTAGTCTTTGCATTTTCTGTTTATCACCATCGACTCTTGTTGCACTTCCTCTGTAGTCTTTGCATTTTCTGTTTATCACCATCGACTCTTGTTGCACTTCCTCTGTAGTGTTTGCATTTTCTGTTTATCACCATCGACTCTTGTTGCTCTTCCTCTGTAGTCTTTGCATTTTCTGTTTATCACCATCGACTCTTGTTGCACTTCCTCTGTAGTGTTTGCATTTTCTGTTTATCACCATCGACTCTTGTTGCACTTCCTCTGTAGTGTTTGCATTTTCTGTTTATCACCATCGACTCTTGTTGCACTTCCTCTGTAGTGTTTGCATTTTCTGTTTATCACCATCGACTCTTGTTGCACTTCCTCTGTAGTCTTTGCATTTTCTGTTTATCACCATCGACTCTTGTTGCACTTCCTCTGTAGTGTTTGCATTTTCTGTTTATCACCATCGACTCTTGTTGCTCTTCCTCTGTAGTCTTTGCATTTTCTGTTTATCACCATCGACTCTTGTTGTTCTTCCTCTGTAGTCTTTGCATTTTCTGTTTATCACCATCGACTCTTGTTGCACTTCCTCTGTAGTGTTTGCATTTTCTGTTTATCACCATCGACTCTTGTTGCACTTCCTCTGTAGTGTTTGCATTTTCTGTTTATCACCATCGACTCTTGTTGCACTTCCTCTGTAGTGTTTGCATTTTCTGTTTATCACCATCGACTCTTGTTGCTCTTCCTCTGTAGTGTTTGCATTTTCTGTTTATCACCATCGACTCTTGTTGCACTTCCTCTGTAGTGTTTGCATTTTCTGTTTATCACCATCGACTCTTGTTGCAATTCCTCTGTAGTGTTTGCATTTTCTGTTTATCACCATCGACTCTTGTTGCTCTTCCTCTGTAGTCTTTGCATTTTCTGTTTATCACCATCGACTCTTGTTGTTCTTCCTCTGTAGTCTTTGCATTTTCTGTTTATCACCATCGACTCTTGTTGCACTTCCTCTGTAGTGTTTGCATTTTCTGTTTATCACCATCGACTCTTGTTGCACTTCCTCTGTAGTGTTTGCATTTTCTGTTTATCACCATCGACTCTTGGTGCACTTCCTCTGCAGTGCTTGCATTTTCTGCTCATCATCATTCTCGATATGATCATAAACATCACTGTCACACTCATTTTTCAGTTTCATTGAGTCATAATCTGTCATGCAACTTTAAAACAACTAAATTTTTGCTAACATCATGCTCGTCATCAACGTCATCACAGTCATCATCAAACTCATTTTCATTTTTATTTACAAATTATTAAAACTTTTGTATTCTCTTCAGATTTTCCTTTCTAGAAACAAGTATTCTGTTTACGGTGTACTGATGAGCGAGACTAACAATTTTTGTCCTTGTTCTATAATAAT
>NC_089751.1:31795360-31807860 GCF_040412425.1 Macrobrachium rosenbergii | reverse complement strand
TTCAAGATTTTCGAAAAGCCAGGAATTCGGTCATACTTAAATCCATTTGAATTTATCAACGATCCGGATTATAACCTAAGCAAGGTAAAAATGCGCCAAAGTTTCTTCGGAGCAATCGAGTTTTCTGTACATCGTATAATCAAGGCCACCGAAAACAGATCTATCTTTCGGTGGTCCCGGCATAACGTTGCATGAGCCGCGTCCCATGAAACTAACCACGGCCCCGTTGTGGCAAGGCCTACAGTATATCGTTGCCAGACGCATGATTATAGGTAACTTTAACCTTAAATAAAATAAAAGCTACCGAGGCTACAGGGCTGCAATTTGGTATGTTTGATGAGTGGAAGGTGGATGATCAACATATCAAGTTGCAGCCCCCTAGCCTCAGTAGTTTTTAAGATCTGAGGGCGGACAGAAAAAGTGCGGACAGAAAAAAGTGTGGAATGACAGACAAAGCCGGCACAATAGTTTTCTTTTCAGAAAACTAAAATGAAAGAAAAACTGCTTAGTCTATAATCATGGTTTAGTCTATGAGAAGTAAACACCACAGAGCGTTAGAATGTGTAACGAATGATTTTGTAATCATCTTTTGTTTTGTATTCTTACAGGTTAAAAATTGCTTTAACATTAGACGAAAAAGTAGAGGTAATGCTTCTACCTCAGTATGTTGAACAAATTCCCCATTTAACATAATAAAGCGGCTGAGAAAATGCGTGACGTCAGGAGGGCCATATAAAGGACATAACTTCAATAATAAATAAAATTTCCACTAGCTTTTTTACTTTAGGGCAATCCGTGCAAAGTTTTCCCGACGACTTTTCAGTCTGCTGATTTGTTTTATGTCGGTCCTACAGTATTAGGTCGTATTCGGAACTGTTTTTAGGTATAAAAGATGACAGAACGAAAACACTCGCACCAAAAATGGTCTCTGTGAGAGTAAATGCAATTTTCTTTGCTATCAGTTTGAAATACTTCAAAGAACATAGACGCAAACAACTGTTACTTCGCACCTAGGTGCGATATGTGATGGGTTACAATGAGGCCCAAGATATCTTTCTCAACTGACGTCAAATTTTATTAGCAGAATAAAAGTACAGCTCAAAATTATATTAGTTATTGCTATATTTTCTTATCCAAGTGATACCTTGGATGTGTCAAATTTATCTTTTTACTGTGAAATCATTATTAAAAAATAATTCATAAGGAACAGGAGTAATTAATAAGCCCATATGCGGGTAAGGAAAAATACAAGAGAAGGAGATAGCAAATATGTACAAGTAAATCCCCAAAAATTATCCTCAAGTGTAGCAAATTCAAATAAAAAACCATCATGGGCGAAACATGAATTAGAGCGGTTTTAAGATACGAATCCATAATACAACAAAGAGAGAGAGAGAGAGAGAGAGAGAGAGAGAGAGAGAGAGAGAGAGAGAGAGAGAGAGAGACTCAAACTAGCCAATCTAAGCAAAAAAAGATAAGGCAATCGTTTACAGATCTGCATGAGAAGACACTACATGACACAACTACACTCTCGCTTCGTGCAAGACAAGACAGATGGGCGCCACATCGATGATGACACCCCATTAGATTCGAGTCCCATTAACGTGATACTTATGATTAGTATGAACCCTGAATGGAAGCTCCTCTTTGGCTATGTGCCTGTTTCTCTAAGATATCTAAAATGCTGAAGTTCATCTCATTCTGAGTAACTTTGCGTTTCTGGAGCCATTCAAAACTTGTGCTTGTGAATTTCGAATTAAACAACAATTTCGGTTCAATTTACCTCATACAAAAAATGAATACGTCTCTTCATATTCGTTTTATTTCATGAACCAATGAACTCATGCAGAGTTGAAAAGCCCTTCTCTTTCTCTCGTGCAAACTGTATATCTACTTACACACAGTTCTAATGTTATCATCTTACTAGGTTTAGAGAGCCGAGAAGCAAGGAGAGAACGAGGCCAATATACCAAGAGACTATTCTTGCAAAACCTTGATCGCGTGAGCGGAAGTTGCTGTTGTAAGAGGCAACAGAACTCGTATCAATTCTCCCAGTCTGTTGGACAGAACGGTTTGCATGTTGCAAGCAAGGTGATATGATGTTTACAACAGCCAAACAGATATCAGGATTTCAACAGTAGTCATGTCGCAGTGAGACATACGACATGACTACAGCTAAAGAAATTCACCTAAAAATATTAAAAAAAAACTTTAAAAGGAAGATTAAAGGACCTTATTTACTTGGGCACTATATGATGATTGATGAAATTCTTGCATTGTAGGTAGCACTAAAATATCACCTTAACGTCTTACAGTACACTGGCAAATAATACCGCTTTTAGATAATTAAGATATTATTATGAACAAATTAACATGAATGTTGAAGACGAAAAGATAATTTGAAAACAATTAGATCTAATTAAGAACAATAATGGTGAAATCATTTATCAAATATGTCCGCAAATTACTTTCAAATGAACTGTTTTTCTACAGAAAAAAATTTCCCAAAAGAAATATCGTTGTTACCCAGTTTCCTAAAACCAAACGCCAGCTTCCGGTATCGTAAGCCACTAGAGAAGGATTGTCGAAATCTAACACATCGAACACCAACTAAAAGAGTCTGTTGTGAAGGAACACTAACGAACGCGAGGCATATATCCCCCATGCACAGACACACACACACACACATACACACACACACACACACACACATATATATATATGCAGTATTTTTCATTGACGGGCAACCTGTAAGAGAAGGCATTAATTTGTGAGTGCTATTTTTTTAAAAACTATCTATCTATCTATCTATCAATCTGTCATCCATCATCTAGTGTACAACTAAGTTCCTAAGCGTAATTCCCATTATATTCCAGTTGTTCTAAGACAAAAACGACCGCTTTTCGTCAGACCCACTTAGTTCAAATATCACACATACTTGACATACAATCACAGGATACATGTACACATACACATAACAAATCCGGGATTCCCATCCCAAAGGAAACGGCCGATCCCTTAAGCTTTTAGTAAGCGAGAGGCGATGCAAAGGGCCGATAAGAAATCCGGCGCCCTCTATCACGGGACGAAAGGCTTGCGTCTCGTAAAATCTCAAATAAGGCCTATTTTATTGGGAGGCAGAGACGCAATCGCAGGCTACGGCTTTATTTTGTCTGGTTCGTGGCCGTTACCGTAAGAGCGTCGCTCGGAAATGTCTCTTTTAGCCCGGCTTATGGGTCGTCTGGCATATCACAGACGCCGTGAAGCGATGCTGTTAATATATAAACCTGCTTCCAGGATCGTTCGTGGATTATTTCTACTGGTATTTACCTTGAGGGGCTGTCTTTAAACCGATGATGGATACGTCCATTTGTATTTCAGTCTGGAAAATTACTGTATCGAAGGAGATATATATATATATATATATATATATATATATATATATATATATATATATATATATATATATATATATATATATATATTTATTTATTATATATATCCTGCATTACAATAATTTTCCAGACTGAAATACAAATGGACGTATTCATCATCGTATAAAGACAGACACACACACACACACACACATACATATATATATATATATATATATATATATATATATATATATATATATATATATATATATATATATATATATATATATATATATATATATATATAAATAATGGAAATAATCATTTCATTCATAGGCACTCTGTTTACTTATATCAGTTCACAAAATTATTTTCTGTTTACCAATGAGCACTTAAAGAAAGAACCCAATTCACGAAACTCTCTCAACACCAAAGTAAAAGATCATCCACAGACGCAAATATCCAGCAAGGCTAATCAGCGTCACCCTCCTCCCCCACAAAGGAAATTTCTTAACCTTGAAAGTTGTCTCTTTATCTCCCCATCAATCTAATAAAAAATTTTCAATACTAAGGACTGCTATTATTTAAACTGTCTAAAAAAAAATCTTGCTAACAGACAAATAAACGGACAAACATGCGAGAAAAAAAAACACAAATCCCTTCAGCAGACTTAATTACTAACAACAAGCAATTCTTCCATTGTGCAAACGCGCTCTCACACAAGCGAAATAACGAGCTAAATGAACAAGCGCACACAAGAAAACAGTGCGCCAAAGTGACTGGCGCGAAAGCACCAGTTACAGTAAGTCCTTTGATGGCAAGCGAAATTCACTTTACCTCTTGAACTACTTCAGTGGAACGCCCAGAGCGAAAGCTTCTGTTCAATAATCCATCGGGATTCAAGATTTCAACAACAGTGCAGTTCGCTGGGAAAGATCCTACTAATCCCTGAATGGGATGGCTTGTTGAGTTCAGTGATAGGCTACGCACACTTACACATACGTGCGAATATCTATCTATCTATCTATCTATCTATCTATCTTATTATATATATATATATATATATATATATATATATATATATATATATATATATATATATATACATATACTCACAAACATGGAGTCACAAATATACCCTTAATACTGAATTCTCTAAACAATAAAGGCAGTATTACATGTAAGGTAGGTGTATTTTATAAATACAGTTCATCTTGGCGCTATACTCTAGCTTACTATATACTAGTTTGATGTATGTCCAATATTAGTCATAAGATAATTTTTGTTGACATAAGAAATATACATATATATACATACATACATATATATATATATATATATATATATATATATATATATATATATATATATATATATATATATATATATATATATATATATATATATATATATATATATATATATATATACTGGATAAGACAAACTGATTTTGATGTGATTTTCTAAATAATGACCTTGAAGGGGACACAGAACTGGAAGTCCATGTATAAATTCAATGCTTGGTACAAACTGAGTACCGTCACTACCAATTAAGACTACCTGTTTTAAAGATTCTCTCTGTTCCCACTCTATAAAATATAGAGAATTCTGGTACATTCTATGGTCTCCGGGTTGCCAGAGTTGCAACACAAACTCGGGGTGATTGCAGCAGCTGTGTCCTCTTGAAGTCTGTCGTTTCTCTGTATTTACTGGAGATGTTTTGAACTGGGATTTTATTTGGACTTAAACTTGTACTTTTATTCAACGTTTCGATACTTTTGTTTCGTTTCCTCTCTGATAAGAAACCTAGTCTTTTCTTTTTACACACACACATATGTATATATATATATTATATATATGTATATAATATGTATATATATACATACACATTATATATGTATATACTATATATATATATATATATACATATATACATACATTCATACATATATATATGATGTATATATATGCGTGTGTACGCGTAAATGTACACACGTTGCCCCCTTACAAAACGCACGTTCATGAGTAAACCATACAAGCAGATAACTTTGCTTTAATTCAAAAATACAAAAAAATAATAACACATAGTTAATAATTTGTTATATGCAACCGCAACAACCCTAAACACTCACGCCCACATAAACACACTTGCAAACGCTATAATAACACACAGACTTTTACAGCCTCAGCCACATCCGAAGGGAGAACGTTGGCCTCTGCTCTATTTATGAATGGACACGAAAGCCCAAAGCGGGTTTTCCGAATGAGACAAAAATCACAGAACTATTCACATATAATGATTCGCCCCTACCTTCATTTATTTACTGATCCAAACACTCTGATGTCGGCTAAAGCTGTCATTAAAATTCATTAATTAAAGGGAGATAGAACGAATACTGAGCGAATGGGGCTACCGAAGAGATAGATAGATAAATGGATAGCTAAGCAGATTGATAAACAGACAACCAAATCTTAAACCCAATAAATTAAAGGGTACACACACAAACACATCTACCTAACTAATTATCTATTTATCTATATATATCACTAAGTCTACGTCGGAGTGAAAACCGGGACTTTGAACGAGTACTTTCGTAGTTTATTCTACATTTTCAAGTTCACACTATATATGTATACATATAACACACACACACACACAAATATATATATATATATATATATATATATATATATATATATATATATATATATATATATATATATATATATATATATATATATATATATATATATATATCCTTTGTATTTTGATAAAGGTAAACTTCTTTCCCAAACTCTAAAAATACTTGATTTGTTACATATCTGAAATGTACTGGCTATTTAAAAGCAGCCAACTTGCTAGAGTTTCAAGTAAAGATTGAGCAGCGTACTAGTTCCCTAAGTAAATACTTAGAGTAGCTGATCAACTAAATATTACGTCACTGTACAGCTATCGAAACTACGCATTATGACAGACGCCGTTAGTCAGTCATTGACAGGATACAGTATATTTGTATGTGCGCTGTGTATCCACCGGTGGTCAGGTGGGGATCATGACCTCGTTATGGTACTCCGGATGCGGGTTCGAATACTGCTACGGACGTCGGAATTTCATCATATATCTTGCAACTGGATCTCAAGATTTTTTGTGAGAAGAGTATCCAAAATGTGTGAAGATATTGAGACGTTTAGAGGACTTTGTGGTTAGTACAATTACTACGTGTCTGGTGAAAAATGACCAGTAGATTCTATATATACACAGAATGTTTGTGCAGACACTGGTTTGAACTTCAAAACATGCAAACAAACGACTCGATCCATTTACTTTGCAGATTCAACATCGGATTTCTTTTATATACCTTGTTTTTCAACATCAAATTTCTTTTATATATCTTGTTTTACCTGTAATACATGGTTTTAAAATTATTACCATTTATGCCGCTGGATAAAGGAGAATTAAATAAATATTATGGCAACCTAAGAGAATAATAAACACGGAATAGAGCTGTTGTTTGTCTTTAGGTGTTGACATGCTACTCCTTCTACGCATTATTATTACATAATATTCAAGAATACTCTTATACCTTTCTACATCTTCACAAGCAAACAGCTGATGTCGCTTTTACCTTTAATCTGCGAAAAAAGCTTTGAAAATTAATAACAGTGTAATCAACTCGTAATCCTTTCCATTAACACAATAAACATTCTCCCATTACAAACAAAACAGGAACTTCGAACTAGTTAATGTGGATTAATATACATTTGCATGCACGATCTAAATGCAGCCCTCTTTAACCTCTTAATAATAAGAGCAGCTTCATTTACATTACGCGCCAATATAGAGGGAATATCAAAGATCAACAATTAGATTGTGACATGAGATGGTTGAATGAGGGAGCAAAAAAAAAAAAAAATAGAAACGACAATATGTTTATGTATTTATGTATATATAAATATATAAATCGTATACATATTTATATCTATACATATATAAAACATACATACAATATAAAACATACATACAATATATATATATATATATATATATATATATATATATATATATATATATATAGCTCATGGAACTTATCGACAAGTTGTCATGAGATAGAGGCCTTTAGGTACGTTTTATTAATTCTGCCATGCCCCTGTTGACCTGCATACTAAATTAAGCACCTGCGGTGGGCGAAGCCACGGTGAAAAGGACATGGAGATGTATGTATGTATGTATGTATTATATATATATATATATATATATATATATATATATATATATATATATATATGTATATATGTGTGTGTGTGTGTGTGTGTGTGTGTGTGTGTGTGTGTCCAAAAGATACATGGCCATTGGATGGTAGGCCATTCAACACGCTGTGAAGTGAGAACTATGAGATTAAAATGCAAATTTTTTTTTCAAATTTTTGCCAGAGGAAAAAATGCACTAGACACATCAAACAAGAATAAGACTGCTGACTCTATTTTTAATTTGCTTGAACTTGAGACCAGCTTATTACCCTTTTCGAAGCCCAAAGATATAAAAGTATGTCATCGTTTTCCCAAACCACGAGATTCGCTCCTAGCTCCTACAGGAATCCCAGGGGTGGTCCCTTGGATCCTCAAGCTAAGCCCAGGAATTGAACCATTCTATAGAACAGTGGCCTCCGGGCTGCAAATTCCTGAGATGTATGCCAGAATTGCATCAGGCCCGGTTTGATAGTTAAGCAATTTGGGCGTGGGAAACATAATGAGATTATTTTCAAGAAAAATCTGTGGTTAGTTTTTAAGATATGGCGTTCCGCTTTTTTCAGGGAAAGGTCCCGTACTCGGTTTCATCTCGGGAAAATGCCTCCGGGCTACCCTGGGAAGCTCCCTAAGGAATTCCCAGAGAATTGCTTCTAATATTATTTTTTAATTATTTTAATTTTGAAAAAAGGAACAAGACCCAATTCACGCTTTCTGTGACTCCTCAAAGATACCGGATCCATTCAACAATAAGTCCTGTGACCATTCTGGATTCTTAGACCCTGGAGAGTTACAGCTTTCTCTAATTCAAGCCACAGTTTCTGAGGTCATGATGATGGCTCGAGTGTCTCCAAGGAATCTCAGGAAGTAAGAGCCGAGTTGTGTCTTTTTTTTTTTTACTACTAAGTAAATCAAAATCAAAAGGCACTCCTCCGGGATTCTGGAGGGTGCTTAAGGTTCCCAGTTTAGCAACCCTTTTCTGGTGTTTCTAAGGAAGCCCGGGAGACACTGTTTTACTAAATGGTTCTCTTTCCGGGGTTAGCTGGGAAACCCAAGGACTCATGTTTGTGAGGGGGGGGGGTCCTCCTCAGGAGCTTCTCACAGAACCCCGGGCAACCTTAATGTTTGGGATAAGCAATTTCCCCAATATTACAATATATATGGGCCTATTCATTGCGGTAAAGAAGGAAAATTTACTTCGAAGCAACACTCTAATCTGAGGGAGACAGTTTACGATAAAAGGGCAATCGGTATTACCCGTATACTATTAGCCATTGCACGTAAAATCGCCAAATGGAGGACACACTTTAAAAATTAATTAATTTAACTGTAAAATCATGGAAGGAACATAAGGGCATAGAGGAAAAGCAAATGAAGAGTATTTAATTCCCTAATATGTAGATAACATATGGAGAAGAAACAAGGGAAGGGAGGATGTAAAAGTTGAACTATGGAACAGAAGAGCAATGGTATAATAGCAAATGTCAGTGTTAATTTTTAGTCGAAATAATAATAAGTTTAACCACAACAATAATAATGATACCAATTAGAGTCCAGGTATATTAAAATTAAAAGCAATCCATTCGGTAGTTTGTAAATGCATTTTTTGCTGAAGGGAGAGGTGGGGGGAGGGGAGCCACAGTGACATGTAACGCTTTGTGACAGTGTTGCCATCTCGAAGCTTTTTGTCGAATTTATTTATAACGTTAAGAGAAGGAATTATACTTACTATTCATTACCCGCAAAATAATCATGGTATTAAAGGATCTAGGGATAATGGTTTCATGCTAATAATGCGCGAACTTATGTTAATTTTGGCCATATGTTAATCATGTAGAGTACGTTGGCTATTGAATATATCTGCCAAGTTTTATCAAGTTCCATTTGACCATTCTATAGAAACCACTCTAAGAAGAATATACACCCACTGAAACGGTTAAAAAAATTAATCTCCCTCTACTTCGTTAACTTAAACAACAATCGAACAAATACACAAACAAAAAAATGCCAGAAATGAAATAAAGAATAACATCGTTATACCAGCACACATCTTAGACATTCGGCGAACCTTCCTCCACACGACAAAAAAAGCATGTTCATCCAGCGAACATCCTACTTAAGGCAAATTATATCAGGCAATTACATCTCCTAAAAAGAGGCAGGTCAAAACCTCCTCTAAATCCTACTGGTTCCAAACGGTTCGCTCTCATAATCACTGATGTTGACGGTGGGCAATGATCGTCATAAAAGCCCTTTCGCTGCTGGGGATTCAAATGCAGGTCTGACAGTCCAAACATCGTCATACTTCAATGTCAATATTTTCACATGATGATACGCCATATGCACTCACGCCGGAGAA
The DNA here is from genome assembly GCF_040412425.1 of Macrobrachium rosenbergii. Classification (NCBI taxonomy): domain Eukaryota; kingdom Metazoa; phylum Arthropoda; class Malacostraca; order Decapoda; family Palaemonidae; genus Macrobrachium; species Macrobrachium rosenbergii. The sequence goes on along the minus strand of NC_089751.1, from coordinate 31,797,879 downwards.
GCAGAGGATAATGTTACAGGGGTTCTGATGGATTTTTTTTTTGATACTTAGAAGTCTTCTCTTCCGTTTGGACTTTTACACTGCTTTACAGACAAAACAATTCTTTCTTCAATTATGTCTTCAATCAGAAACTTTTGAGAGGTTGTGTACGAAAATATGTTGTCTGTATGTTTACGACAAACATTCTGTATAATATGCTCTCGCTTGAGATAAGAACTGGATGCAAAATTATAAGAAAAGAAATTCTTCAAAAGTATAAGTGTGAGAGTAAAATGGAGTAGAGCTTTCCGATAAGATTAACACACATCTAAAAGCAGGTCAGAACAATTAAAAGATGGACACATTTTTGTATACTGTAAATCTATGACCAAATTTGGACCAAATCTATGAACTACTCCTATCATCTGAATTTCTTATGCACAAATCTCATACGACAAAATATTTGATTGATTTAGTTCTATAAACTGGCATTAGAAAAATATGATCATACATACCGGAAATACATTATTATTTGCTAAACTTGTTTATTTGTTCTCAGAGAATTTTTTTCTCACACACTACCACTCATTCAGTCTACTGGTGCATGTACAATACATCTTTGCCTTAAATCTATAAAAATAATCAACTAAAATAAAATGGAGATAGGGAGTTGCCATTTGCTTCCATAAACATCTAATTACAATGTTTGACTGCAAGCACAGCAATTAAAGTATTAGCAAGAAATCTCAAAAGATGGATAGAATTCGCTTCCATACACACCCTCGACAAAAATGCTCGATTGCTGAAATCATAAGCTCAAAAACTGAAAAGGAAATGATCTTATACAAAAAAAGTTGAATATTCTAACTCACTGGTGGTCAGTGGCGTTGAAGAAGCGGTGCGCATGCTCAGGAGCCGAGTCCTCTGGACCGTGGGGAGCTGGGTAACTTAGCACCATCATCACAGGGGGTGAAGGATCCATGCGCTTGCTCGTCTCCAAAAAGTGGACACCATCGTTGGTAATCACGTGTGGGTAGTAGTCCTGAAAGAATGTGACAAAATACATGTACTGATACATGTGTGTGTGTGTGTGTTAAGGATGGAAAACAAGTATAGCATAACACTCAGTTATAATCACTCGGCCAAGTAATTTTACTTTCGTTTCGATATTCATGTGACCTTATGAAATCATCAGCGGAACACCGTAGACTTTATTACCTTTTTTTTAATATTTTACAATTTTACAAAATTTTTAGATCAATATCTGCTATTCTTTTCAGTTACCAGCCGACACGAACTTCGTGGAATAGCACCAGCAGCGTCACTTCAATTTTTTTTTAATGTTTCAGAAAACTGGGTGGTATTTTACACATTAAGGTATTTTGCAAGATGTCACAAAGTTTTAAGGGTGCGATATTATTGGAAATTGTTCTGCACATGAAATAATAATTAAAATTTTGTATAAAACTATTATGTATGACGAAATATCTTTATCCCATTTTGGATATTCTTGGCAATGTTTGTTGTCTCTTGAATTTGAATCATTTGAGTAAAACTATAGGAATCATTTGAGTAAAACTATCGGAATCATTTGAGTAAAACTATCGGAATCATTTGAGTAAAACTATCGGAATCATTTGAGTAAAACTATCGGGAGAGTATAGGGTACCTTCTTACCAAGTTTCGTGAAAGTCGATGAAAAACGGTGAATAATAATATCATCAACTGAGAAGTGAAAAAAAATATTGTTTAAACAGTCAAAACATAAACAAGGGGCTCAGACTCTGCTTAGCAAGACAGTTCTCGAGTTTCTGTACAGATTTTATTTCCAACAAGGAACACTGCATGTCGTGGATTTTAATCATTACACGTGTCATTCGCATATTTACTAGTAACGATGGAAATGCAAAAAGAAAAGATATTTTTATTCAAGACATTTTTAACATATATATATATATATATATATATATATATATATATATATATATATATATATATATATATATATTATATATTATATAGAAAGATATATCAAAATGGATGCCTAGAAAGGTTGAAAAATTCATAAAATATCACAAAACAGACCGCGTACGTGAGCGACAATCGTCTTTAATACAACGAATACACCAAGGCTCTTGCCTACAAACATCACAGTCAACTTGAAAAAAAAAAAAAACTCGATTAAGCACAAACAGAGAGACTTCTATGCGTACAATGAGAAGAAGGAGAAATTAAGAAAAAATGCACAAGTAATGAGCCAACACACAATCCTCAAATTATCGAAGTAGCTAACTTCCTTTGACATTATGTTAAACGGACATCGTCTGTAATAAGTGATTAAGCTTTGTACGAATGTCCCAGATGATGACTCTTATCTTTTATTATCGATAAAAAAATACACACAGATTCCCACTGAAGAGAAAATATAACTGGTATTAACGCAGTCTTGTAGTAATGGAACTTCGCCTTCAGTAAGGAATTTTGCCAACAATTATCTGGTGTTGTCGTGGGTAATCCTTTACCACTGTAGTTATCCAACT
>NC_089751.1:31785360-31787860 GCF_040412425.1 Macrobrachium rosenbergii | reverse complement strand
CTGACGTTATGAGACGAAAAATAAAATAGCCGGTGCATAATCATCTAAATTCATCTCTTCCCGACAACCACACTGGTCCCATCACACGGAATGTAAGAGATGGCCACAACATAAACTAGGAGATATCAAAAGAGTGGTGCTCAGGGGACCTTACTAAGTTTCGAATTCAGGTCAGAGGTCACATACCAGTCACAGATGATTTCAACTACAACAACACTGGAGATGTATTGATTTCACGTCATAAATTCACAAGCCAATCCTGTTGCAACACATCGTATCTACGCTCATGTTGTATGAGTACGATTGTGTTACCAGAAGGTTCAATCTTCAGGTTGCAAAATACCTTTACAAAGTAATCAAATACACCTGCAATCAACACCCAACAAACAATACACATACAAACACAGAAATACACATACACACACACATATATATACGTAGACGACCACATGAAAGGTGAAAATTAAAGACCAGGTACCAAGCGCTTTCGTGTATTGCGTACACTTCTTCGGGGTACAAAGTAAAATAACTAAAGATAGACATAAACAAGAAAACTTCACAAAACAAAGATCAAAGCCACTAACAAGCTAAACATCATTACTTAATGCAATCACTAGTTTGAAGTCAAATTGTCACATACCAAACGAAAAAAAAAAGGGTCTTCAGACAAGACAACTTTATATATATATATATATATATATATATATATATATATATATATATATATATATATATATATATATATATATATATATATATATATATATAGAGAGAGAGAGAGAGAGAGAGAGAGAGAGAGAGAGAGAGAGAGAGAGAGAGAGAGACAGACAGACAGACAGACAGACAGACAGAAGGTATATACTGACATGATATTTGAAATTTTCAAAGGTGTCATTGTTTGCAAAGCATTATTAACAATAATAATACCAACTTGTAAAAGTGAAATAACAGAGTAAGAAACTTTTCAAAACGTGGGAAAGATCTCTATAGCACTTTCACGCTATATAAAAATTATGATACTTCTGAAAAATTCTCCTCAAACTTTTCTTGCCCGTTGCCCCCTTGCCAGGGATCAGCATCTTGCTGAAGAAAGTAACAACCAGCCAGACCCTCTATTTGTTGCAATTAGCTCAACAAATTTAAGAAAGTTGTTTCTTTCTTTGCTTCTTTATTATTACATGATTCTGTTTTTTAACTGAATTACTTGATGGAAATCATTGTTATTACTTCACTCTTACATACTTAAATATATGAACTTACATGAAGTACTTATTATTATTTAAATGAAGTATTTGCTACAACTTCACTCTAAGTTATGAATGAATTACCTGCCATAACCTCATTATTTACTTTTCTTCAGTAAAATATCTATCATTACATGATTCCATTCTGAATCAAATTACTTAAAAGGAAAACCTCGTTATTACTTCACCCTTAACATGCTTAACTACATGAAATTACATGAAGAATTTTGTTATGATTCAAATGAAATATTTGCTGCACTTCACTCTCCTTCATGAATGAATTACTTGAAGAAAGTACGCCTGGCATAGTTGTAATAGCCACAAGTCCCATCTGCAACAATGAAGATGCTATTGCAGACCCTCACACCAGGTAAAAAAAAAGAAAAAAAAAAGAAAAAGGGTCTTCAGACAAGACAACTTTATCTCGGCGAACAAACAACTGACAATGCTCTTTTAGATATGGTGAACAGCAACGTCCTTTGAAATGAAACAAGATGCCGTTTTTATCTCAGGAAGGTCGTTGAACAGTATAGACAACAGGAACTCTTGAACCAAAACATACACATCTTTGCTACCAATGTGCATTCTGTCTGATGACATAAACGCAACAGTACCTATATGTTCATACATAAATATACATGGTGGATAAAATACTTAAACATACATACAGTTTGTTAGCATTAGTATAAAACAGTTTATTAGGTTAAGCGTACAAAGTATTGCATTCACTGAACTGTACAAACGGTTTTAGTTTTCTGTAAAAGAAAACTATTGTACCGGCTTTGTCCGTCCGTCCGCACTTTTTTGTCCGCACTTTTTCTGTCCGCCCTCAGATCTTAAAAACTACTGAGGCTAGACGGCTGCAAATTGGTATGTTGATCATCCACCCTCCAATCATCAAACATACCAAATTGCATCCCTCTAGCCTCAGTAGTTTCTATTTTATTTAAGGTTAAATTCTGCCATGATCGTGCTTCTGGCAACGATTTAGGATAGGCCACCACCGGGCCGTGGTTAAATACGCTGTAGCGGCTGTACAGAAAACTAGATTGCGCCGAAGAAACTTCGGCGCATTTCTTTACTTGTTTTATTAATGCTAACAAACTGTTTATATGTTTACGTATTTCGAACACCATAAGCATGTATGAACACTTATACGAGTACTTATAAATAGTTTCATATTAATACTAACAAACTGTTTATAAGTTGATTTATTACATACACTATAATTATCTATTATAATTATCTGTGTTTAA
>NC_089751.1:31742860-31780360 GCF_040412425.1 Macrobrachium rosenbergii | reverse complement strand
AGAGCGGACTGTAGTGCTATTTTTGAACAAATCGCGTCCCTGTAATGGCGTTTATTTTATGGCGCTGGTTTGGAGGTCGAGAAAAACCCACCCCGGGTGCCAATTGCCACAGCCGTTTCATTATTAAAGAAGGAGATCCCCCATGTTATTGCAGCGGCCGATGCAAAGTGTGGCCGGTTTACGACTTTCAAATTAGGAGCGGATTCCGTTGCGCCGCCGTCGATGCGGTAAGACATTATCGCAAGGCGACGCTGCCTCATTTCGACTTGCTTCTTCCGCTGTTGAGAGGAGAATTTGACTTCAGGAAAAATGACGACGGGTTTCCTTTCTCAAAGCGTTTACATCGTTCGCTTACTGTTTAATTTACTTCACGTCTCCATGTATACAAATTTTGAGAGAGAGAGAGAGAGAGAGAGAGAGAGAGAGAGAGAGAGAGAGAGAGAGAGAGAGAGAATAGCCGTCGAAATCTTCATGTTATGCAGCACCTTGAACTGGCGGCCATTATTATTACTAACAATAACTATTATACTGTCGACGCCATGACACGTGACATAAGATCTTCCTTTCATCTCAAGAGAATAGCACACCTTTATCTAAAAGCATGTCTCTACATAGACTATTAATTTTCCTGTCTGCTTACCCTTGATATTTAACAAATAAATCACTAAGCTTGTGCTTTAGCGTAAATCTCAGCTATCTGTGTTAACGAAAAATTCCTCGACCGAAAAGCTGACCACACAGCAAATTTAACGCTACAAATTTTGTAACATTTAATTTATCTTGGACGAATTACAACGATTCTCTCCTGATCGGTCCAGATCAAGCTTCTCACTGAGGCATAGGTGGCCATAGGAAGAAAAATCTACTTTATATGTGTTACCTTACACACTGCAGTGCATATAAACCGAAATTTAAACTCTCTCTCTCTCTCTCTCTCTCTCTCTCTCTCTCTCTCTCTCTCTCTCTCTCTCCAAGCGCGTTAGTACGTTTTACTGTTCTCTCCAAAACTCTGACGCTCTGCCATGTCTTTGTGCGTGTAAATCCTGTAAATTAGCATATACCTAATTGTGCCTTTGGAATGCGCAGCTACACTCCCAGAGACAAAGGTTTATTTGAGCAGGATCCAGACCTCTTAATTGGAAGCTTCGAAAGAGAGCTCAAGGCTGGCAAAACACCTCTGTTTATTACAGCGGGAAACATGGTTGTTAGAAACGGATTATTTCTTTGTTTCTTCAGCAGCAAACCACATCGGCAACAATGCAGCAGTAGTTGCAGTGGTGAGAGGTATTGTTTCTAGAATAAGAATAATTATCCTTGCCAGTTAGATAGCAAGTTATAAAAACAAGAGTGTAAAAACAAAAACAAGAGTGTAAAAACAAAAAACCTAATACAACGATGAAACGCTGGAACGTACCCAGAGACTTAATCTAATTTCTCAACATACGCCACACAAGATTATAAAGTAAAAAATGAGTTGTGCGCTTGCAGTGGGATGGGGATTGGTAGGGGCGGGGGGCGGGTCCGAGGGAATCATACAAAAAGTTTTGAGTATCTCTAGAAGCTACTCAGTAAAGCAAGGACTGTTGAGAATACGAGAGATTGAGGGTTAAGTATCATGAGAGCATCTGGTTCTCCGGAAAGGAACATGTTTGGTTGAGACTGTTTAGACTTAGAGCCAAGAGACACAGAAGATATGTCGGGTAAAAATCGAGTGTTAAGTATGTTAGGAGAAACCAAGAGACATGAGCATATCAAGTTAAGCGTGTCAAGAGTCATATTAAGACAATTAAGGGAAGTTCAATCAAAAATACTCAGAGTATTCCGGTGAGGAGTTTAATAAAAAAAATTGGTTAAAAATTTTGAGGAACATCAGGTCGAGAGATAAATACAAGGCTATAAAACTGATGAGATGTCGGGTTAAATAAACGAGAAATGGAAGATTTACAATCGAGAGAAGGGATGTTATAACTACCGTTAAAATATGCTAGGATAAACCATCTGTGAAACGTGACCTCAAAAAAAAAAATGATGTTTGGTAACTCAACAGTAGATCTAATGTCTAGAACTGCGTTGCCATCGAAACTCAAATACGAGGGAGCCTCACATTCTGTTCCCAGAAGTAAGAATATACTAAACAAGCGTTTCCGGCAAAAGACGCCATCAGAGGCCTCAATTCTGAGAGGCTTCCATCTCGACTGATCCCCGGAATTCCCATTCACTCGACGACTTCGTCGTAAACCCGCCGTCTCAAACGTCCTGATTTACATAAACCAATGGACAGTTTTGGCACTAAATCATAACCACGAAACAATTAGACTCGCTCTGGACGCACGAACCGCCAATCCAAGATTGAACAAAGGCACCATAGTCCATCCATCTCAATGCGATCAATCATGACCACCATCGCAAAAGAAAGGCCGATCAAAATCATTCCGAATAATCGCTACACTCCTATAATGTTTGGCATTAGCTTGGACGTCGCAGGAACCGGTAACAAGGCGTGCTGGAGGAGGGGGGGGGGGTGAGGTGGAAGGTGATTGAGCGACATCCTTGAAAATCTGGTAAATTACAGACCTCTGCCATCCCACACGATCCGGCAGTTCAAATAAGAAAAAAATAATAAAAGAAATTCCGTGATTGATTATACCCTGCGACGTTGATTGAGGCTTCCCCCCAGAAACCTTGACGTCTTCTTGCTCTATTTTCGATACCTCCGGGAACCGCGTCCTACCAACGCCACCCCGCCGAACCACAAAACCTCAGATTTCTTGAATTTTTTTTTTTTCCTTTGCCAGGCGGTGGGAGGAGGGTAATATATGTCAAATTACACACTCATAACGGAGCATGCGCCTGCGGTTTTCACTCGTTACTCTTAGTTGGAAAGTTAAACTGCGTACGGAAAATTAAGTCTAAATTACAAACATTACAGGTGAAAATTGCTTTCAAAGCAACAGGGTTATAACAAACCCTCTGAAAATGAAGAATATAAAATTTATATTTCTAAATGACGTCGAAATGAAATTGCACACCATTTTTAGTCGTCGTTCCAAGCAGTAACAGTCCTGATTACAATGGTGACTATGAAAGTCTTTAAAGGTGAATACCTCATAAAGCAAATTACGTCAACTATATACAACAGTATTCATATAGTGGAGTGATAAGGACAGATCTGAATAGAGGGTTTCCAAGATTCACTTCTGCATTAAAGCAAAGGGATTTAAAGACTCAAGAAAGCGAGTGGGTGAATTTGATGGTTCCTACATCAATACATCTGAGGAATTCCATGTACTGCATCACGGTATATTGCCCTGTTGACACCTAGGTTATAGAATTCCAGTTCAATTATAACCAATTTGTTAGAAGTCAGAGGGCCAAAATAATAACGTGTAATTACCAGTACTCATGTTACAAAGCCTCATCTGTAATCAACAACGAGTGATAAATGTAACTTTGGAACAGTTCACTTTAACGGTTTAACATGAAACGTCTGAAGGAGGAAAAACATTTATTTTTTCGTATTTTTTCTTCATAGACATACACAAATACTCCACGAAAAGATAACTTGCAACAAATCGTGTTAAGTGAAGGGAAAATCATAAAATGAAAGGTTGACACTAGGAGGAAAACGCAGGGTGAAGAGAACATACCTGCCAGCAATTTATCTGGCGAAGACAGAATACTGATGAGAACATAGATGAGGTGAAAATTTAAGAGCACTGGTGAAGGTTTTCTTAACGACTACTAAACTAATGAGAAGTTTTCTGTGTGGAGAGAGAGAGAGAGAGAGAGAGAGAGAGAGAGAGAGAGAGAGAGAGAGAGAGAGAGAGAGAGAGAGAGAGAGATCCGTAAAAGGACGCAGCAATGGTGTGGTGGGAAATTACTTAACGGAAACCTTTCCATAACTGAATCCATCACAATTTGAACTGGCCACTGAAAGTCATGATGTCAGTTCTGACTTTACAATTTGATTTGATTTCGCAGATCGAGTTTGAATGACGGCGTCGGCAAAATTGGCAATTAAAATTCTTTATAGCGAGGTTCTTCAGGAAAGGAATCCAAAAATTTACTCAATTTCTTCTTCAATGTGGCTACTGGTTAGCTTGCGATGACTGAATTGCATCAAGGGAGACAGATCCACTGATTAGAGAATGATTATATATATAATGAAGAACAAAAAACGATTTCACGTGAGTAATAGCAGTATATGTGACGATAGAACGAGCCATGTCCCACTGTAAAGAATATTATAGTTTCTGAGAGCAAATGTGTAATCATAGTCTTTGACTTCACAGGGACATATCTCGAATCGTTCATGCTTTCAATGGACGTTGTATATCTTAGAAATACTGCCAACAAAACTGCCGGATATCGTAACGTTAATAAAAAAATTTTGTATTTCACCCGCATCCATTTCACAGTTTTATCGACTCTTTCTTTGTCCAATACAAACCAAGGCAAAAATTTCCTCGAAATCAAGCTAGAAAAGTTTTAAATGACGTGTACACGGACATACGGACACGATAACAAACAAACATGGGTCAGTACCCTGGAAGTGTGCGTCTGTGCAAGTGTGCCGGGGGCGGGGTTGCCGGGGGGGGAGGATTTCTTTTATTTTTTTTTATTTTTACAGGGAGCACAATGTGCTTTGGGTAAGCTCTGCAGATTGCATTATATGGTGACATACGGCCCGTTTATTTTAAAACAGCAACAGCAACATCCAGTTGATGGACTTATGGTGCATTATATTGCTTAAAAATTTTTTTTATTTTTTTATTTAGCATCATCCATTTATACACACTGTTACGTAGCATTGAAAGACACACTACAAGGCAGCAAACTTGGGTGCTCACACATTTCATGATAAAATCACTGATTCCTTTGTACTGAAATCGTTACTTTCTTTTTCATCATCATCTGTTCCTCTGCCACTCATTTCAGAAAGAGAGTCACCAGTGACCGATCCACATACCCATTCCGTATGCTAATTTACTTCCTTGCTGGTACGGGGTATATTATTTTTGCAAGGCCTTTACCTTCCCAGCTCTCTTACTCCATTTCAAGATGGAAGATGTATGGTAAAACCACGGTACAGACTGTGATTAAGTTTGGTGGGTATACGGTTCGGGCAAGTCTGGGTTTTTACTAGACATAATTGGCAGAGAGAGAGAGAGAGAGAGAGAGAGAGAGAGAGAGAGAGAGAGAGAGAGAGAGAGAGAGAGAGAGCTGTTCCACTACATATGAATCAGTATGTTGTCTCTGTGGTTTCCAGTTCTTTAATGTCGTCCCTTTGCGTCATTGTACTTGAGTTGAAAAGTAAAGTTTCAAAGCTGTACGAGGAGTAAAGCGAACAAGTCCAAGGCGATAAAACCATGCCATATCTAATTGGTAAAAACGTTCATGAAACAAAATCTAATTTAGTCAACTTCAGTGACTCAAAGACACCATTTCCTCCAACTTTGGTTTCTGGTGTCGCATCCATTACTTAAATTGTACCCGACAACGACATCTGCTTTTTGCCACCAATGGAAGCTTGAGTTCCTTCCGACTAGTCAATCATTTGGATAAGTCTACTTGTATGAATCCACAGTTAGTTTTTATGGTTGCCTTGTATTTTGAATACTGTTCACAAATGGGTGGGTTGCTTATCACTAACCGACTTTAGCAATTTCAGTAATTTTTTTCTTTAGCTGATATGAAGCCACTTTAGAGAATCAAATAAACCAGTCAGTCAATATATTGGTCATAGCATTTCTTTGCAGTCTCATTTTCGGCACAGCATGAAGCCTCTTGGTCAATTCCTACGGATGATATTGTGGCCTTTGCTCTGGTGGGCTTTCAGACACAGGACGAGTAACACTGACGGGCCACCACTTCCCAAATCTACACTGCGGGGATCTGCTATTTATTCCCATCCTTATCTGTTCAGAGACTGCTTCGTTTTATCTGACGCCGAACTGTGCAATGCAATTCTTTCCATCCATCTATTTTCCCTGATTCCAATAATTTACTCTCAACAGGCGGGTTCCTTACTTCCTTAGACGGAACTCGATTTTTTTCCTTTCTCTTCTGTCAGTACTGAGTTCAAGAACGTCGTGAGCTTGTGTACTAAAACTCTCCATTTGTCTCCTTTATCCCTCTCTTCATTTAATATATCTGCATGTGTAAAGAATGCATAAAACCAGGATTCGGTGTCCAAGAAGGGGTTTTTAAACTGACTAGGGGCACGCGAAAATACCAAAACGGGAAGTCCAGCAAATCAGAGGCGCAAGGTGGTGCAAGTGATGTGAGGAAAGGAAGGGGAGTCCAAACGAGAAATCCAGTAGCTGGCCGACGAGCATCTAATTACCACCAACTGGATGGATACTAGCGAGGTGGGTTTATGGCCACCTAGGTCCTTTTCCAGGCGAACCCAAAAGAACACCACCCTTCCTTCCAGTCCCAGAGATCCACCAATGCACATAAACATACATCAACCGAGTGCGGATGCTTAAACACATAAAACAACCCACGACCCTACCTCTTGTTCCTACGTCGACGCCCGTCGCTGAAGTTTACGTTCTCAAACACACCTCGCGAGCTTTCTCAAGCCTTACCAACTCACACAAGTAAATAAATAAATGGTTGTTTACGACCTTTCCATTCCCATCATTCGCTTGACTCATTAGAAACCTACAAACAAGTGTTCGGCTGAAATTTTCAGTTTTTACTTATTAAAAAGTGGCTTCAGCTTTACTTATTAAAAATTGGTTTGTTTTACTTAATAAAATTTGTTTTCAAAATTACGAAATTTACAGATACGCCAGAGAAAATGAGCAGCAACTATTAGCAAAGCGAATAATGAGAACGTGAAAGCATAAATTGATCAACGAATACTGCAGGGGTTCTTCAGCCATGCGCATTTGCATCTTAGGGATATGTAGCGCCATCTGCAGGTGGTACTTTCTAATCAGTTAAATAGACCGAAACCTTTGGGTACAAGAGAGAGAGAGAGAGAGAGAGAGAGAGAGAGAGAGAGAGAGAGAGAGAGAGAGAGAGAGAGAGAGAGAGAGAGTTTGTCATGTAAATTCTATGTTGCAAGGTGCCTTGCTCAGTATAAAAATGCATTATGTGACTGGTTTATTACTCACTTGATTTAACTGCTCTCATGTTATTCATTTATTACGATATTGGTTATCCTTCTTCGTACATATCTCAGTATTATTGGCAATTATCTCAAATGGCTTACTATTATTTGACCTGCAGGATATTAATTTATTCACGCTCTTTTTCAGCTGGCTTTGCTTTTGTGAAATGTTTGTGCTTCTCCACAAAGTTTCATATGGCTGGTGAGACCTTTCTTGTCTTCACTATATTAACTGATATTGCGCAACAATTAAAAACCTCTTAAGATCTGGAAAATGGTTTATATATTTATTTTACGGGTACTTTTGAGGAAAACTATTTACCGCGTTTCATAACCAATTATACCATCTTTCTAAGGGGCGTTTCTAAGCTGCTGAGTCCTGAAGCACACGTTGTGTTACAAAGAACAGTGTTCTTAAGAGGCGGTCAAGTTGGAAATCGTCAAACAGTCGAGCTGCTGTTTTTTAATAATCGTCACTTGTCAGAATGTCTAGAACTCTTCGATCTTCCCTAAGGGCCCAGACAGACAGAAATAAGCTGATATCCACCAGGTCTCTTTGTAAATCCCCATGACCAGGGGCTCATTATGGGCACAGCAGTTGTACCGCCATATTACAAAAAAATAAAACCAGGGGCCTTAATAGCAGTATTTTGTAAGTGGATCACATGGAGAACATTCTTCTGCACTTACAACTGGTCCTTACCGACTGCAAGCTCAGCCACGGGTTTAGTAAAATGGAGATTGTGACTTTCTTGCTTCCCTCGGCAGACCATTTGGAAATACGCCATGAACCGCAGCTGGTCCCTGGACCACGGGTCAAGAACCCTTGCCCCAGATTGAACCTTCAAAACATCGTCTTGGTTTTGTGTTTTGGTATCTCTCTCTGACACCTCATTTATTTGCCTGAAATTTCAGTGACTCCGTCTTATACTGGTTGGGAATAAGAGACCTGATATAGACCGCTGAACTCGGGGTAACCAACCGAGATGTCTGTTGCATACAGATTTTTTAGAACGCTATATTCCTGTCACATTTCACTTTCAAGTTAATTCTGGAAATGTCAATTATCAATGCAATCAGTGTTCACAGTAAAAGTCAGTAGGTTATCATAGTTTAAGTTATGCCAACTGGAAAACTGCCAGTATTGAGCAACATGAGTATCTGAATTTGTTGCAAATAGTTAATAGAGAACAAAAGTTTCAAGGTATTTTTCATATTTTCATATTTGGATAACTGATATGACAACACTGAAATAAAAGATAAAAATACAACATAAGCAGAATTATTCAGGCACAAATACGAAAAAAAGTCTTGAGATAAGAATTTGTGGGGGGTTGGGGGAGCAGGGTTACAGGATGACCCCTTCCCAAGATAATGGAAGAGAATCTCCACAAAGTAATAAACCTAGAGGCTGCCTTCTAATCCCTCCCAAGGCAACACCGGGTCCGCAAATGTAAGAATCTTTGTAGTATGTAAATAATTGAGATAAGGCTTGCTTAATGCGTTAAGCTTTGGTTCTCTGACCATATCCGCAACCCAACACATTACGATTGACGTATAAAACTGATTATTATCAGTGAAAAAATTTGGAATTTCTTAAAATCATCAGTTAATTTCTCTCTCTCTCTCTCTCTCTCTCTCTCTCTCTCTCTCTCTCTCTCTCTCTCTCTCTCTCTCTCTCTCTCTCTCATTCGTATCCCGGTTGTCATATCATCGCTTTTGTATATCTTCAGAACAGACACGTGAATATACGCAGTTCCAATATTTTTTTTTTCGCAGAACAAGCTGCGTGCTTTACTCAAAGCTGTTTTGATAGCATTTGTTTGTTTGTCTGAGAGAGAGAGAGAGAGAGAGAGAGAGAGAGAGAGAGAGAGAGAGAGAGAGAGAGAGAGAGAGAGCTGCCAACTTAATTTACTAAAAATAAAAGGCCAATTAATTCTAAAACAAATTTTGGAATGACACCTTCGCACCAACGAAAAACATGGCGGAGGATTTAAGAAGTATAGACAGCAAGTTACAGGTGAGGGATACAGGTAGGAACCACCTCCTTCTAGGCACTCCCGACATCAACCCTAGTAAGGAGTGAGAACAGGTTCCTTCGGGATGACGTCAACGAGAGAGAGAAAAAGAGAGAGAGAAGGAGAACCTGAACAACTCGAGCCCATATTGTACACTGAAGGAATGTGCAATAAAGACGCCTTAAAAAATGGGCGCAATACTATTCACTGAGCAGAGACAAGAAAGACCACCTTGATGAGTGGAAAGTATGTGAAATAAGTAATTTAACTGGAGATGCTTTAAGAACACTAGTGATGAAAACAGGTTCAAAAGAAGCCACGTGCAGAAACTCGTCAAAAATATTAAAACATGTAGTTTGAATATTATAGTGACTTCTCAACTTGTAATTTCTTCCTGTTTTTATTTATTTCCTATTTTGGATTTAGGGTTTTCAATCTGCTGTACATTAAAAGAAGGAAAACGGATAAGTTGAAAGGCCTGTGTGGCTATTAACAAACACATGACTCTGGTAAATATGAACAGTACTACATGCTGTACTGTCCATGAAGATGGTGAATTTTAAGGATGCAACTAGGATTAGTTCTTTCTATTCGATTCCGAAAACCCTGGTTTATGTTGTAGCTTATGCAACAAATCGCAATTAACACCTGCATCAAAGGCGTGACTACGTTTTCCGATGTTTTTTGAAGTACTGAAGGGCCAATGATTTCCTTGAGGAATCTGCAGAATGGTAGTTTCAAGTATGTCTTACTCTCTAGTCGAAGCCATAGCCATCGTGGTTAGCTAATTATCTAAATAAAGAATCATTTTACTAATACCAATTGCTGGAGCTTCATACGTTAATAGAGTAATGATCCAACCCTGAGGTAACCCGTACAGCTCAAGTACTGGCATTTCATCTACCCTAAAATAAATTTTAAAACTTCAAAATAAAGAAAAAATCAGACAAGAGCCTTGTGCGTTTTCTAGTTTTAAGAACTAAAATTATCTTTTTTAGATATCGAATTTTTTTTGTCCAGTTTTACTTTGCTTGATCTGCCTGAACTGCCTCGAAAGGATACTTCCATCTTCGTGGATCGGTCACCGCTAATTTTGTCTTGGTCTGAATTTTCGAAAAGGATATATATATAAGGACTGAATACAGGTGAATGGATGAAGTATGGGTTTGACACTAAAGGCTGAGCACAGCGAGCCATATAAAAACTTGTGCAAACTGCGCCGAAGTAAGTTTCTTCAGCGCAATCGAGTTTTCTGTACAGCGTATGATGCTATATGAAACTCTCAGCCACGGCCAATGGAAATTTCAACCACGGCCCCGTGGCGGCCTGTGTTGTTGGCACCTATAGCGGTGCCAGACGCACGATCATGGCTAACTTTAACCTTAAATAAAATAAAAACTACCGAGGCTAGAGGGCTGTAATTGGTATGTTCCATGACTGGAGGGTGGACGATCAACATACCAATTTGCAGCCCTCTAACCTCAGTAGTTTTTAACATCTGAGGGCGGACAGAAAAAGTGCGGACGGACAGACAGAGCCATCTCAATAGTTTTATTTTACAGAAAACTAAAAAAAAAGCAATAAGCAAGAACCAGTATACTAAAATATACGTTGATCACTTTACAGAAGCAGAGCAAACAGGGTCCAATGTATAGCAATATAAGGAGGATTTACAACACTGCAGTATAAGTTCACGGTGAAATTTTGTAATAGGGCCAGTTCAAAGAACAGAAAAGAACTAATAAAATCTTGTACGACAGCTGATAAACGACTAATTCTTTGGATAATTTTATACTTCATACCAAAAGATACTGACAAATGAATAAGAAATGTTTCCAGGAAAAAAATACAGGATAATAATAATAATAATAATAATAATAATAATAATAATAATAATAATAATAATAATAATAAAATGAAAACGTTGCTCATAAAAAAATGAATGAAAACTGAAGGTATATTCTATTGTCTCGGGGGAAAAATATGTAATGTCCACTAGTTTAGGTTCATTGGTTAATGAATATTGTTTACATACAACAATTATCAATAAAATTCACAGTGATATGGGAAATTGCCAGTATTAATGAGAGCATATAAGAGAATAGCGTTAGGAATTATATTTCGTGAAAAAGTGATTTTCGATGAAAAAATTTCATTGACATGGGGATTTAGCTAAGGGCCATGGTTAATGGGGTCACACAAATGAATACCATTAATATGAAATGATTTTATATAAATGCATTATTACGGGAATTGAAATAACGACTGTATGTAGGGGATAACACTCAAACCCTTTTGGGGTACGAGAAAAGGGGAATTCAGAAGCTTTGTAATGGAACATTACTCCAAGTGTACATTACTATGTGAAATATAGACATTTTATTTATGAAAAAAGTCTAATATTAAGAACTATTAATAATAACAACAACAACAATAATGGGTTTTAGTGTAGTTTTATAGGGCAAGGAGGTCTGGCAAAAAGAATCAAAGAATAAGTGATCTATAATTATATATTCACAATTCTAGGCTGCATATTTAATAATAAAACAAACAGCCTTTTCAGATTCATGCGATGACCTAATTGTACCAAAACATATGCATGCACTGATTGTATTTAATTATTATCAACTGATATTAGACCTTGAGCCATAAAAATGCACATTTAGGTACTAGAATGCACCATATTCTCAAAAATGGATCCAGTTCATCACAGCATTGGCTTTTCCTATTCTCCTACTACTATCCTCTCTGTATGTAAGGAGCCAGCACTGCAGAGCTGATGTGACTGTATGCAGTGATGAAGATAAAGAGTTTCCAGAAGGCCTTAAACTACTACTTGGAATTCATATCAGTTTTGTTGATTTTAACTTCTCTGCTCGTTACTGTATATAAAAACTGTTGTACTGATCCCTTTTCGTTATAAATATTATCATTTGCAACTGCAATGGATTATTTTTTCCTCGTGACCTTGCAAGTTTTATTTATCGTTTTGCTATCCTTTCTTCCGGCTTTCAAAAGCCTTTACTCACATAGGGTATTACAAAACACTCTCTCTCTCTCTCTCTCTCTCTCTCTCTCTCTCTCTCTCTATATATATATATATATATATATATAAGAGTTATATACACAGGCATATATATATATATATATATATATATATATATATATATATATATATATGCATACATAAATGATATATATATATATACACATATACAATATATATTTATATATTTACATATATATATATATATATATATATATATATATATATATATATATATATATATATATATATATATATGTGTGTGTGTGTGTGTGTTAGTGTGTGTGTGTGCGAGCGCGCGAGCGTAAACGAAGCATTGAATTTCACTCGTTCCCTCAACACACTTCTCTGCCCCTATTATTTTCATTACAAGCACAACATCCTCTCCATCGTACAATAAAAACTAACGACCCATTAGCACCAATTCATACGAGGGATGTAATAATCCTCCCATAATTGCCTCTCCCCCACCCGCCAACCCCTACCCATCCAGAGCCGCTGATTACTATTATGAAACTTACACTTCAGAGACTTGAAATGCAATGTGATTTTTCCTCCTCCAAATATTTCGTGTCTACACGGAAATTTCCAGAGAGAGAGAGAGAGAGAGAGAGAGAGAGAGAGAGAGAGAGAGAGAGAGGGGGCGATGCAATCTGACCTTCTAATATATTGTGCATTCAGGTTTGTGTACACAGAAAGAGAGAGAGAGAGAGAGAGAGAGAGAGAGAGAGAGAGAGAGAGAGAGAGAGAGAGAGATGCTTCTGATCAATTTCCGGTGCATATTTTATGTTTAATATAAAAAATATTTTCATATTTATTATCTCTTTTATGTGTACCTACTTTTCCTGGTATAAATATATCCATCTCTTTGACCTTTTTCTTCTTAAAGGGAATTATAATTATATGTTGTTCTTCACATGGTGGATTCGATCCCCCGAACAGGGAGAGCCAAGGACTTCAGTGACGACTCTCACCACTAGGCTGTCAAGAGAGGTATGTCATTATATTGATAGCGACTCTGCCATACATATCTCCGTCGAATGCAGGTATTTGTATTTAGCGTCGGCGTGAACCTACCTCCACCACGACAGCCGGTTGCATGGTCTATATTTGGACCGTGGCCGGTTGGTATGCTTGAAACAAGTAGCCATTTATGAATTTTCAGCACATCACTGCGACATCTATATATATATATATATATATATATATATATATATATATATATATATATATATATATATATATATATATATATATATATATGTATGTATTATATATAAATATATATATATGCGCGCGTGGGAGTGTATGTATGTGCATGTCTCCGTTGAACATTCCTGAAAAACGCATTTCGTTGCTTAACCTAAAAAAAGAGCAAAAGTCGGGCAACGCCAGACAGCCGGCTTCTCGTAGACCGGAAAAATAGCGGGTATCGGAAAAGATTATCCTCAAATTACTGGTCACAGTTATTTTACTTCTGGGCGCGCGCTCCCATTGGTTGATAGGCCAAGAGCGTGTCCCGGATGTCCCAGAGGGCAGTGATGAGTTTCTCGGGAATTTCTCTCATTTTTGGAGATTTCCTAAGAATGACGGAATAAAATATCGATGCAGGTTAAATGGACTTCATCTTCTCAGGGATTCATGTTTATGATTTAAAGTAAATATACTTAATGAACTTTATTTGTTAATTTTAATTTCGTATTAGACTAATAATGATCGTTTGAGTTTATATATATATATATATATATATATATATATATATATATATATATATATATATATATATATATATATATATATACATATATCATACATATACAAACACGCACACACACATATATATATATGCGTATGTATGCGAATGATGTCAGATTTACGGATTTACTGAACTGTTCTGATTCAAAGCTCTGAATTATTCCAAAGAAAGTTACGCTAGAAAACCAGCAGCTACGGAATAATATTAATCGAAACACAAATGCAAAACAGTCAGGCACGAAAAAGATGAACAACTTTTCAAGACACGGAAGGAATTAAACAGCCCCCAAGAAGTTATTTGCACTTGAGAGCCAAAATTATTTCCTGGCCTTAGGCTTTAAGACTTGCCTAACATGAATAAATGAGCCGCTGAACGAAATGACTGTTTTTTTTTTAAGGGGGGTTGCTATGCGGGCAAATGCTTGATATTAATCTATTGATAGTTTTGAGAATTTAAACAAATGAAATCATTTCCAGTGTCGTTTACGAAACAGCATATACCAGTTAGTGTGAATGTTATAGCTAAATGAAATATAAATGATAAAACACGGTCACAACAATGACCTTCATGTGTAAAAGTACAAAATTCACGCACAAGCATAAGTGAAAGCCTTGGTTTTCGTAGAAGTCAATGAAATAAAGGCAAGAAGTTAACATATACAGTTTCTCCTACGCACAATGTATGTATGTGTATATATATATATATATATATATATATATATATATATATATATATATATATATATATATATATGTATAAATAGACATATATATATATGTATAAATATACATATATATATGTATATATATACATATATATATATGTATATATATATACAGTACATACATATAATATATATATATATAAATATATATATATATATATATATATATATATATATATGTATATATATATATATATATATATATATATATATATATATATATATATATATATATATATATATATATATATATATATATATATATATATATATATATATATATATATATATATATATATATATATATATATATATATATAGATATATAATGTGTGTGTGCATTGTTCTTTAGGAACATCTTCTTTCTTCCTTTTCCTTGTTATGATAAGAAAATGCATATTTCTGGTGTGGAAGTCTACAATGTCTAAAACGTCAACAAGAGTTGGGTAAACAATTATAATTCAGCAGATCTACTAATCTGAGCTGAATGAAGTAACCTTTCACAAAATCTAGATTAAACAAAAATTATGAAGAACACGTTTGAAAAAAATATATGCACAAATTTAATGCCAATGCTTATAACCTTTACACTTGAAAATGACAGACACAGCGAATTAAAATAAAAATTTCACAGAAATTTAAGGCATGGAAATATTAAATAAAATGTGAAAATGTGAAGAAAATAAAATCATAAGTTCAGTAATTGCAAATCCCTTGTATTCATCTCATCCATGGTGCTTAAATAACTGATACATTAATTTCAAAAGGGGAGCAAAGCGGTACATTCTAACCAAATATTTTCCTTACAAAGATAAGCTAATAAACAAAACGAGGTAATTTGGAACAAAGGATAATCTGATACAATGAAAGGCCATGGAATTAAAAAGCCATTGAATTAGACATTGTTCACTTCGGGATAAATCCAGGATACTTCGCATTCAGAGGTCTCTCTTAAGAAGTTTGTTTTAAAGAGAAATGGAAGCACTAAATTTCCATTTACGATGGTTGTGTGCATCTGCTACAGGTATAAGACAGTGAAAAAGTTTTGGTACAATGAACATTCCCTTCCTGCCCGAATCTGCAGAACCGCAATGGAGGCTGCAGTAACAGAATACAAAGCCGTTATTTCTGCTCTGCTTTTACGCGCATACGCACGCACACACACACAGTCTATATATACTATATATATATATATATATATATATATATATATATATATATATATATATATATATATATATATATATATATATATATATATGTATGTATATATATATGTGTGTGCATGTGTGTGTCCTACCACTAACTCACAATTTTGACATGAATTCACACGTCTATTTTTTTTTATAATCTCAAA
The DNA here is from genome assembly GCF_040412425.1 of Macrobrachium rosenbergii. NCBI lineage: Eukaryota > Metazoa > Arthropoda > Malacostraca > Decapoda > Palaemonidae > Macrobrachium > Macrobrachium rosenbergii. The sequence goes on along the minus strand of NC_089751.1, from coordinate 31,764,336 downwards.
TGCCCCTTAATATAGAAAGGAACTTACCTTGCGCAATAACAGACACCCAAATATGCATCTGCCCGGACAGGATGCGAACCTATGTCAATTGGTCAAGTGGCAGAGATTCCCAAGGAATTGATTTGATTTTATGAAATTCAGGCTGCCAATCCAAGCATCGGATCACTTGCGACCAGTCAGCGTTTAAGACAAAAAAAAAAAAAAAAAAAAAAAAAAAAAAAAAAAAAAAAAAAAAAAAAAAAAAAAAAGGGGGAGTTGGAGTGGTTAGACAGCAATAAAAAAAAATCCAGAAATTAAAAGAGATGACGTACAAGGCTCTAAAGGTGGAACTGCGAGAAAGCCTCACAGTTTCACTAAAAAGTAATAGGCTAAAAAGTGGGTGCGATTAGAGACCGAAGGGCCACTGCAGACACCCTTTAGTAATGCCTACAGTACACCACGTGAGGTGCACTGATGGCACTACTCTCCTACGAGTAATGTATCAAACAGAAGTAAGCTAATTTCAACTCTCATGCACATATTTCTAATTTCTATCGAATTAGGGATCTGTTATTAAAACCGGAATCAACCACTTCCAACATGACAGCTAACTGCTAAATCTGTAACACGTAGACTACTGCATAGTATTTTTCACTAATTCACACACACACACACACATATATATATATATATATATATATATATATATATATATATATATATATATATATATATATATACATACAGTATATACTGTATATATATATATATATATATATATATATATATATATATATATATATATATATATATATATATATATATATATATATATATATATATATATATATATATATAATGTACGCATATGTACCTATACTTGCGTCGAAACTCCTTAAATATAAGAGTCACGTGGGCCGACTTTAAAGATACACGAACACTGCCCAACAAAAAAACAAATCAATCAATAAATCAGTGGTAGATTAAAAAGAAAACTAACTAAACGAACGAAAAATAATTATCCAGACTTCTCACTGAGAATAAAACAGCGTATAAGATGCAATATCTTTAGAAAAGGTCGAGGAGGGAGATTACCTCACCTGAGAGGAACACCTGCTGACCAGAGACAATCTTCAATCTCCCCTTCAATATGCCTGCATGATGATTACCTGATTCCTATCTCTACGGCAAATCTCTCTTTTATTCAGGGTGCAGCACACGTAAGCACGAGGTGTGTTTCCTCTCTCTCTCTCTCTCTCTCTCTCTCTCTCTCTCTCTCTCTCTCTCTCTCTCTCAATCAATAAAATGTTAGTTTATTCAAAGATGCATTCGTAATTCAAACAGGGTTTAATTGCACAGTAGTTATGAAGTAATGATGAGATGAAAAAATATTAATAAATACTTTAATAAACATTATAAGGTGCGCGATATATAAACAAATGATGTCTTTCCCTTTTTCTCTCTCGTCTAATATTAATTACTGTATATACGTATATATATACACACACACAATATATATATATATATATATATATATATATATATATATATATATATATATATATATATATATATATATAATATTTATATATACACACACACACACACAATTCATATATTCACGGATATCAAGCCAAAATATTGTTTTTTTATCGAAATCACCATTCCTTGGGAATATCTTACACACAAAAGGAACTTTAATTGATATGTGCTTCTTCGCCGACCAAGAAAAAAATTCATACATATGTATGAATGTATATCAAATACTTCAAAACGCAAACGACAACAAAATCAATTATTATTATCAATATGCTATATTCAAATTATAGGGCTTTTGGCTTATTCGTCCTCAACCTCCTCCCCTCGTAAAAGCACACCCCGGGTTCATTTTCATGAAGACGCGAGGCGCCCTCCACCTCCAGTAACAGAGGCATAAAATCAGATAAGGCTTCACTATTTCCAAAACCGTGGCGCCATTACGGGGTCTTGTCAGCCCTGGGGCTAAAACAAAGATTTGGTTCAACTTCCATTGCGACGCAAGGCAGCATTTCTCGAGCTGCGTTCAAGAACCGGATAAAGGGAACGTGAAACGTTTGTTTTTCTGTTCGGTCGTGCTTGTGAAGATCTTCAGCATTATTCATTATCTTCGTTATTACTGATTTTATTATGAATTCATAACTTTCAGAATCAACATCAAAATATACCGTGGCGTGAATGAAGCATCAATAAATGGTGGAATATTCCGCATACCTCAATGAATGATCCTTTTTCAGGTTATTAAAGACTCCGATTATGATTTTAACACTGCAGTGGAACGCTACTACGCCATAAGTATTACCACCATAATTATCATTACTACCAATACAAATAAACCATTAATAAGATAAATGATAACCGCATCAAAAAAACATCGACGATCATTATCATAAAAAGGTAAGAAATTCACAACGTCGTGAAAAATTGGTGTATACTAAAAATCCACAATAACATAAATGAATTGTATTATTTATAAAAGATGAAACAAAGACTTTCGAACACCTGAACGGTGTTCTTCCTCACTGTTTACGTTAAAGGCTTTTAACGTAAACACTTGGGAAGAACGCCGTTCATGTGTTCGAAAGTCTTTCTTTTGCCTTTTATATATAGTGCAATTTATTCATATACGAGCTTGCTGGTGCGCGCTACGCTGCGCTGGAACCCGGCGCTGCCCGTCATGTCTCACCTATCCTCCGGATTCCCAACCCCGGCCCCACCCGGGGCGGATAAACAGGTTTGAAGGAGGAGGGTGGATGTGTCATGTCTCCCCTTCCCTCCCGATCAACTAACTACCCCGACCACAGCCGGGGCGGACAAACAAGATCCGCTAGGATTTTATTAATATAGATTTGTGGATTTTTATCATACAACAAAAACAACAACAGCAATAATAATAATAATAATAATAATAATAATAATAATAATAATAATAATAATATAGTTATTAGGATAAGCACATCTTTATCTCACCAGTAATTTTATTGATAGACAAAACAGGTTTTATCTATATGTTCAGATGTTATCATAACCATCATCATTATTATCTATATATTCTATCCCATACAACAAAGAGGTCAGGCTGAATTAAGCAGTAACGCTATGTTGATTTCAGATATCATATATTAGCATCTCTGCTCCATACAATTAATAATTTCAGTCCAAACTCTGAATACTACTGCAAGTGATTAATTTAAATTTTATTATATATATATATATATATATATATATATATATATATATATATATATATATATATATATATATATAAATTTAGATAGATAGATAGAGAGATAGAATAAATAACTTAGGCCGATGGCCAAGCGTTGGCACTCACAGTATAAGGTCATTCAGCGCTGAAAGGAAAATTGAGAGCAAGCGGTTTGTAAGGTGCAACAGAAGGAACACCTTGCAGTTGCACTATAAATTTTTTGTTAGAAGAGGGTGGAAAGTAAGATGGAAAAAAGAATAGGAAAGGAGGTACAGCACAAGGAATGAAAGGGGTTGCAGCTAGGGGCCGAAGGGACACTGCAAAGAACCTTAGGTAATGCCTACAGTGCCCTGCGTGAGGTGCAATGACGGCACTAACCCCCCCTACAGGATATATATATATATATATATGTGTGTGTGTGTTTGTGTGTGTGTGTGCACGCGCGTATTCAAAGAAAAACAACTGTATAATTCATTATTAATTTAATTACAAATGGGTTTTAATTAGTATACGTTTCAGTAGCGAAGAGGCAATTGCCTGATTAGGCCAGTGACTTACTGAGTAATGAAGAAACTCAATCGCAAGCGGTTAAACCAGCCAATTTACACTTCTTTCTTCCAAAGGTAATAAGACACCCAGGATCTACAGGGGAGGGGAGAGAGAGAGAGAGAGAGAGAGAGAGAGAGAGAGAGAGAGAGAGAGAGAGAGAGAGAGAGAGAGAGAGAGCGAGTTTTATAACTTACAGACCGGGGTATACATAACTTACATTTTAACGGAACAATAATTCACTCATCTGTTATTTGACTCTTACCTTCTTTTGAGAGAGAGAGAGAGAGAGAGAGAGAGAGAGAGAGAGAGAGAGAGAGAGAGAGAGAGAGAGAGAGAGTCCTACAACTTATAGACCGGGTTGTACAAAATATACATTTTATCGGAACAATTATTCACTTACACTGTAATTTGATTTTTCTCTTCTTGAGAGAGAGAGAGAGAGAGAGAGAGAGAGAATACATTCTTTCAACTTATATAAACTAGAGTTATAATATGCAATTTAATGGAACAATAATTCACACATCTGATATTTGATTCTTCTCTTCTTTATAGAGAGAGAGAGAGAGAGAGAGAGAGAGAGAGAGAGAGAGAGAGAGAGAGAGAGAGAGAGAGAACACATTCTTTCAACTTATATAAACCACAGTTATATATAATGTACAATTTAATTGAAAAAAAATTCACTCCTCTGTCATCTGAATCTTCTCTTCTAGAGAGAGAGAGAGAGAGAGAGAGAGAGAGAGAGAGAGAGAGAGAGAGAGAGAGAGAGAGAGAGAGAGGCAACGTCTGATTTCACGCTGGGCGCAGATCATCTCTGGTTTACTTCATCATCATCATGACATCATTGATTTTATTTACCGCATCTTCTGTTCTTCTCCTGGCAACTAGTCTATCTTTTAACTTCCATTTCAACTGAATTAATCTGCTTCACTTACTTTTTTCTCAATAACCCTATTCTAGTTTATAATAATAATAATAATAATAATAATAATAATAAATAATAATAATAATAATAATAATAATTATTATTATTATTATTATTTTATTTTTATTATACAAACGAAGGACAAACAAACTCGTACCAAAATATATGATTTTCGAGATTATAATCTTTACCAATAAATTTTCATCACTCATACTTTTAATTTTTCTCATCCTGTACTATTAATAATATATTACTTACATGATATAGAAACCCACGCATGAAAAAGGTAAACTAAAAATATTATCATAATCATCATTAACAGCACAAATAAGAGAAGCCTTTCGTGGAAAAACCTGGTCTTTAAGTAACTGTCAGAAAACAAAAACGAACGTTTAGTCCCACTCTTTACTGAAGAGATTTGAACTTCAAAGAAAGTTATCAAAATTCTAATTTACAAATTGAGGAAACATAACACGTGATTATCATTTTAGGTCTTAAATACTGACGTCTTTATGCAGACGTCGAGACACGTTGATATGCATGGGACTACAAACTCTTTTTCCTCTTTTGGAAACTTACCATTATTACTATTATTATCATCAGCATTATTATTACAACCTTCCTTTAAGTTATAGCTCCCTTTGCGTTACCACAATTACAGTTTTTAACGATTTTTTTCTCTCTCCTTTTCTTCATATTATTCAGACAAACTTCCTCTATGATTTCCAACCTCTAATTCTTACTTGCTCTTGTTATGCCCAATTTATTCCCCTCTTCCACCTTCACTTTTTTTTAATCTTCCTGCCTCTCATCCTCATTTGTCTGTCTGATTTTAATGGATAAATACTATGTCAGTTATCTCACGAACCTCTAATACCAACTAATTCAGAAAACTTTCGTTTTTACTCTTTCAAATTTCTATCTTACCTACTTTTTCTATATTTGGAACAAATTCATGTTAGATATATCATGCTACACTTCTTATTACACTACAGTGAAGTGTAATATGAAGTAATACACTTTTCCTTCTTGTTTGTTTTTTTTTTTACACGTTATTCTCACGACTCCCCAGACGACATCACTCACTCTAGACACAAATAGACAGAGAAAAGATTTCATAATGAGAAAATAGATTTCTGAGGAAGATAAAACAGATCTCCAAGAATTCGTCATGAGCTAATTTGTCTAATACACGCCTGCATAGCACTTGCAAACATTCCAGCTTTCTGCGATGATCAATATTACAGCCTACCGAGTGTTCACAACTTTCTCTCTCTCTCTCTCTCTCTCTCTCACACACACATATATATTACATATATGTAATATATATATTATACACACACACACACACACACACACACACACATATATATATATATATATATATATATATATATATATATATATATATATATATGATATATATATATACAGCGATAGATAGATACACATAGTTGTTTCGTACATACTCATTTTTTGCACACACGTATAAGTAATAAATACGAATTATGCACTATAATATATATATATAGCACCACAAATACATAATTTGTCATTTATATATTTCATGGTTTTCTTTCTCTCTAATTTAAACCGCTGAGCATCCAAAGAATTCCCACATCTTTTGCCAATAATGTAAATAATGACTTTATCACCGAAAACATCCTTTGCCGTTCTTTCTTTCATTGCGTTCGTTTCATTATAGTCTCATTTCTTCCTTATCGTCTCGTTTCTTTGCTCATCTCCCCACAATTTTGTAATCTCAATCACTGTAATTATCGTATTCCTACTTCTTCAACCAAGTTAATTTCAAGTGTTTCCGGTTTCTTACCATACCTCACCAAACGCTAATCACTACTACCAACCCTAAGCATGAGCATTAACTGACAGATTAATGTGATCGTCACATCACAAATTTTAGTGGGAGAGGAATTTTTTTTTTTTTTTTTTTTTTGGGTAGCGAGAGACAAGAAAGCTTTTGTAACAAAGACTATTCACAAATTGTCGGCGAAGATTATCTTGTCAGCGTTTCCTCAAGACGCTGAATAACCCCCAGTATTACTTTGGACTATTTTCCGTGAACACCAAACATCAAGCCTTGCAGCAATTGGCACTACATCATGACTTAGAAGTTAACTGAGAAGAAAATAACAAAACTATAAAAAGCAAGGTGACTTAGGAGTCAACTGAAAAGAATATAACAAAACTTTTCATTAAATGACGGTGTACGTAAGACGCAAGTTAATAACAAAGTAACAGAAATTAACTACTACCGAAAGTCAGTGTGTCTTAGGAATAAACTGATAAGAAAACATCAAAATATAAACTAGCAGGAGTATTCTGGTAATAATCTTACTGTTAATACTTCGTTGTCTTTTCAATTTACGCCCAAGTCACACTGACTTTCGACAAGAGTTATTTTGTTTTGTAACTTATTATCAAATTACATTTTAGTCACACCGACATTTGATGAAAGCTGTTTTGTTTTTAGTTTTCTGTTAAAAAAAATTATTTGTGCCGGCTTTGTCTGTCAGTCCGCACTTTATTCAGTCCGCACTTTTTCTGTCCGCCCTCAGATCTTAAAAAACTACTGAGGCTAGAGGGTTGCAAATTGGTATGGTGATCATTCACCCTCCAATCATCAAACATACCAAAATGGCAGCCCTCTAGCCTAAGTAGTTTTATCTTATTTAAGGTTAAAGTTAGCCATAATCGTGCTTCTGGCAGAGATATAGGATAGGCCACCACCGGCCGTGGTTAAAGTTTCATGGGCCGCGGCTCATACAGCATTATACCGAGACCACCGAAAGATAGATCTATTTTCGGCGGCCTTGATTATAAGCTGTAGCGGCTGTACAGAAAACTTGACTGCGCCGAAGAAACTTCGGCGCATTTATTACTTGTTTTCTTTTCAGTTCACTCCTCACCCATCCTGTTGTTTGTATGTTTCATTTTCTTCGCAACTGCCTTCTGAGTCGAAGCTAGCTATTATTTTGTCACTCCTCTCCATTCACTCCAGTTATATTTCGATGCTGCCTATTGTTTAGTTAAGTTTCTTGGCAATTTACACCTGAGTTTCGCTTTTATTTGATAATATTCATCGTTTTATTTCATTCTTATCGATTTATTCATGCTACACTGATGTATTCGGTGACGTCCCTTTTAAGTGTACAAAACGAGAACGGAGATATCCTTAGCTCTTGGTGGTCAGTAGTCTGAAGCTGCGCTCGTTGTCTGCGGCTTAAACAGGATTCAGACCATGTGGCAATACTCAGCTGAATTGGGCATTTTGCTCCTTTAGTTCTCTAACGTAAACAATTTTACTGCCGAGGGGACTAAGCGACATGCCGCTTTAGAAACTTGAGAGAGAGAGAGAGAGAGAGAGAGAGAGAGAGAGAGAGAGAGAGAGAGAGAGAGAGAATATATAATTATTTTCATGTACTATCCTCTCGTTAAAAAGAACTTTATCACGAGAGAGTCTTAATGACTAACTACTTTTTTACCTCTCTCTCTCTCTCTCTAACATTCACACGCACAAAAACACACCATTAATTAATTCATTATATCTAACGCTATGATGTGGTGTATACTCTTAAAAAATTGAATTCTAAAGTGATATATGACTTCTCAAGATACACACACACATATGTATATATATGTGTGTGTGTATGTATTCATTTATATAATAATGATTGAAATACATCAGCACTTAATTGTTTTCAGTCTTGATGGTTAAGTTTCTAATTGTGTCCACTACATTTGAACTAATTGGGAAAACAATCTGTTTCACCTAAAACGAACGACAGCCTGTAGTGTGTTGCCAAGACTGAAGTTGTCTACAAGAAAAGATCTTCACGGTTTCGGTTATAAGCTAAAGCCGGACTTTCCCAGTATCCAAAGGAAACTGATCCATTAATTCTCCATATATCTCACCTCATTAACCGTTTCATGTAAGCTATAATTTCTCTCTCTCTCATCTCCCCTCCTTGAATTTCCTCATTTTCCGGTCTGCTTCCCTTTCTGTGCGTTCTTCTTCTCCCAGGGATGACGATAATTAGCTTGGATCTGGTGCGTGTTCAAGAACCGCCTTCAGTGTAAAAAAAAAAGAAAGAAAAAAAAAGAAGGCATCTCCAGACGCCAAGGGTAGGTCACCAAAAACCCTGACTTTTTTCAGAGACGAATGGCTCAACATATAAATAAGAAGAAGAAGAAGAAGAAGAAGAAGAAGAAGAAGAAGAAGAAGAAGAAGAAGAAGAAGAAGAAGAAAGTCTATTATTAGTATGCTTCTTTCATTTTTCTTTCGCTTTCCGAAAGCATTCATTTATATATAAAAGTTTGGCTACATTTCTCTATCAGCTTCAGCGTCACCGTTCGCTATTAACGTTGAATTTATGGTTGTTGTTCAGTTTTCGTCTGCGTTAAAGACTGTCTTCTCTGTTACCATCCAACAACTGCTGCTGTAATTAGTACACTTTCCGTCTGAAACTTGAGAGGAAAAGTATTTCTCTTTTTTCATCAGTGCTATAATTATCTCCTCGTGTTCCTTCAGTACTCTGATATTTTAAATATTGTAAATGCTTTATTATTAGGGTGCTACATTCACGTGAATGTGTAAATACACGGTAATTACAGCCAATGCTGCTTTATTCATAAAGATTTGCCACTAAGTAAACCTAGAACCCTTTCTGTTCCTTTCTGAAACTATTTCTGCGCAAGGTTATCCTCTCTATCGTAGTTATTCATCTGTTTATTTAACTGGTATGTCTGTCAATCAAACTCCCTTCTAATCAGGGTCACGGCTTGCTACAGGAGTAATTATGGACGGCAAGGAAAGCAGCGGAATTTAAAAATACCTCTCGTCATCTTTTGTGACAGGTCACGCTCCAGGTTCCACGGGACGTGTTGCAAACCTGTATACATCAGGAAATGTGACAATGTAAGGAGTTACATTTACTATATGTGGGTTCAAATTCGCCAAGGACTGGCTGGGATTACGATATCGGCGTCGATGTATAATTAAAGTAAATAAAAAATTAAAATTTTCGAAATATCTTTACCTAACCAATAATCTCTTTTATGGAAATAGTTTCCTTGAAATGCAGAAAATGAGTTCGTTTTTTCCTTTTTTTCTATCGGCAATTCTGATAAATGCAGCTTCATATAAAATATTAAATTTCAGTTTTAGTTTACCAGCATCCAATTTCACATATTTTTTAAAAAAAAAAAAAAAAAAATTGGCTTGAAAAAATCGACCCATCCATGGGACCTTTCTGCCGACTTTTAAACTACTTTCAGTAATTCAATGGTCATATTTTTCTCCCCCTCCTTCCCTTCCCTTGCCCGTCCTTCTTTCATCGTTTCTATTAAAGGACTCCCGAAGAGATCCTGTACACGGATGCCAAGGATGCCACCAGAATCAATTAGGATTTGCCACCGGGCGTCTCTAATCTGACCTCCTCAGAGGGATCGTGAATAAAATCCCTTTCACCATTTTTCCCCATTGCCTGATAACATCCTATCTCTCTCTCTCTCTCTCTGATCTATTTCCTTGGTCATTATTTGTACCACCAGTTGATTATGAGAACCCATCCAAAGGCTGGGCTCACACAGAGGATCCCAAACCAGGTAGTAATTCTTTTCGAATCTGTTGATTTATTTCATCCGACACCAGATTACATATACCAATCAATCACAATCAATCAATCAAAGTTTATTTTCTGACCTATAAGTCGACTTCGTAACAAAGGATGCTTACGTGAATTTTCTTTACACTTATAGATTTCTGAGAATGGAATTATCCTAGGATCACCACAGCCTATTAATATACGACGCCTATTTGACGTTACGCTACTGTGACTTATCTCTCGAGAGAAGTATAGAGAGATTTTAATTAACAAATAAGAGTATATACACAGATCTGTATACATGCAGAATTTTCAGCACTGTATTATCCCCCGACCAAGACAGCCAATTAAAACAAGACGCCTCTTTGACGTTACGCTACTGTGATTTACCTTCCGAGATAAGTATGAAGAGAGTTTAAAAAGTTTTGGTTTCAATAATAATATAGAAGAAAACGAGCGTATTTACAAGGGTTGAGACGAATTACTTGCTGGTAATAGTCACGCAACCGTATTGGCAATAAAAAAACAAGTAAAAAATGGGCCGAAGTTTCTTCGGCGCAATCGAGTTTTATGTACAGCGTATAATGCTGTATGAGCCGCGGCCAATGAAGCTTTCAGCAACGGCCCAGTGGTGGCCTTTCCGATAGCGTTGCCCAACGCACGATCATGACTACTTTAACCTTAAATCAAATAAAAACTACTCAGGCTAGAGGGCTGCAATTAAGTATGTTTGATGATTGGAGGGTGAATGATCAACATACCAATTTGCAGCCCTCTGGCCTCAGTAGTTTTTAAGATCTGAGGGCGGACAGAAAAAGTGAGGACAGAAAAAGTGCGGACGGACAGACAAAGCCATCTCAATAGTTTTCTTTTACAGTAAACTTCAGAGCTACATCTCTTCAAATCCTTAAGCTAATACCAAAATTCTAAACGTGAAGAGAGAGAGAGAGAGAGAGAGAGAGAGAGAGAGAGAGAGAGAGAGAGAGAGAGAGAGAGAGAGAGAGACTAATGAAAGCTAATAGGGTAAATACGGTATATGATTGCAACCGGCGCCAAGCACATACCATTGTAATTCAATCCAGGTTCAGGGGTACGACCTACAACTATATTGATGGCACAGAATAGTTCCCAATGACATGTTCGGCACCGAACTGCAATGTATAATGTGCAAGAGAAATCCGATCCGCAGCCACCTTAGTCGATGAAACGTTCACTGAACAATAGTACTTATAATCCCAATGCATACAGCTGAGAGAAAACTTCGGTCTTTACACGAAAAAAATGATAAACTTTTGTCAGTTGGTTTTATACCACTTTGTTACAAGGAGCTCGACGAAATCCAGAAGCCTTTGGAGTACTTCAGCTTTTTGCCTTTTCCAAAGATATGACTTGAGTGAGTGCTTGTGTAGTGCTGGAAGATCCCGGCGTGAAATCGAATCTTCACAATAATACAAATGCAATTCTATGTTAAGCTCGATTGTCATCAAATAATGCAGTCTAGATTCAACTTCCGGAACTAATGCGGTGCACATATTTTACATAAGTTACAAGGTTCAGAGTGCATGTATGTGTGTATGTATGAATATAAAATATATATATATATATATATATATATATATATATATATATATATAAAAATGAATATATATATATATATATATATATATATATATATATATATATATATATATATATATTACATATTTATTATATAATACATACATTCATACACACACACACACACATATATATATATATATGTATGTATATATATATATATATATATATATATATATATATATATATATATATATATATATATATATATATATATATATATATATATATATATATATATATATATATATATATATATATATATATATATATAAGGATGAGCCTCAGAAACAGGGGATGTATAAGTACAGTGATCCATCTATGAGAAGTCGAATCTTGAAAAAAAGTTTGTTTTACTCTGATACAAACAACATGAAGAATTGATAAGGTTACAAACCATTATTTGTAGAAGCAAAGTTCATAAGGCTGACGTCAATTGGGGGGGGGGAGAGAGAGAGAGAGAGAGGGAGGGAGAGTAATGCAAATTTTTTACATGTATAAGACTAATTATATGCTATACTTAAACTAATGGAACACATGTCAAAACATAACGTAGTAAGTGTTAGTCATGAGAATATTAAATGCAATCCTAGCTAACAAAAAACAAGCAAGTTCCTTATAGCAGTACTTCTAAAAGCATGAGAGAGACGGATGTTTTATAAATAGGGACAGGGCACTAAGGCATAGAGATCTTGCTAAAGTGCGTGTTTCCATACTGAACGCCTCAGGGTTTCACCCAACCTAAATATGATATCTGAAACTGCGTTTGTTCTCGGACAAGATAAATGAACACAGAGGCTAAGCTTTGTTAGAAATACTACGAAATATGGACGTTATATATATATATATATATATATATATATATATATATATATATATATATATATATATATATATATATATATATATATATATATATATATATATATATATATATATATATATATATATATATATATATATATATATATATATATATATATATATATACATATACAGATAAATAGAAAAAATTATTTTAAAAGGATAACGGATACTATAACAGAAAATGAAATGGTGCAAAACAAGGCCCTGTAGTACGCCGTATGAGGAACCAAAGAACTGCAACTCCCTTAATAAGGTACAAGAAATAATTATGTAATGGTCAGAAATCGCATTACCAAGGGGAATAAGAGCAATTGGCATTGAACTTCGCCCCCCGACGTCCCCCCAAAAAAAAAAAAATTAACGAAGAACATTCTGAAACACTTATACAGTTCAAAATCTGATGAACGAACTTTCACAATGAGTAGTGAAGCGTTCACCTAACATTTGATAGGTTCAGGGTTCGCTCCTGGCTTACCATGAACCAGGTTACCCAGCAGTAAATGGGCGAGAGCGTCTGTTAGACTCAAGAGTAAGGGAGCGGGGCTAGCAACCTCACTCCTTAAATCTTGCTGAGCAACAAAAAGGCTGTAACCTTCTGCTAAATTCATTCAATGCCTTAAATCATTCCAGTGTCCTTTCAAGACATGAAAAAACTGCATACAGCATGAAATATATATTCGACAGTGAACATAAATAATATGAAACTATGAAATAAAAGGTAATAATTATAACAAACCTTATAAAACAGTGAAAAATACATCATATTATATGTATTATTTTATAACTGGCATTTAGACGAGAACGTCCCACAATAATCCCCGGATACATTAATCACACTGCTTCTTTATTTCCTAGTATCAATCAATCAATTTTTTTCGATAATTCTTCATTGCCAATCTGCAAAAGAATATCCTTCCTTCTAGCAAATACAACCGCAACTACTGTATTTAATTTACACACTGTAGGGTATACACGCTCCTTCGCGCACGCATAAACAAGTAAAGAATCTGTTGGTAACACTTGTCAAATCTGCATATACAACGACCAATATTCAAAAAAATTGTAACTTCTTTATTGACTAATTTTTTGGATATGATTTCCACTGAAATCCTTGAATCCAAAGGATGAAATGAAACGCTGAAACTTCCTTGAACTCTAGGATTCGAATCTGGGGGAGGAGGAACAGTAGCTCAAGGGTCAGCCACCCACTTTATGACAAGAATAAGAATTTATTTTATACAATACCTATAAAATATATCTAACAATATTTCCACATCCCACTAAGACGTGACGGAAGCACATTCAAATCATTCGAATGATTTTATTCACCCTTATTCCATTAGCCTTAATATTCCTCCTATCCTACTACACGTAAGTTAAGTATACCTTAGTTTAACCAGACCACTGAGCTGATTAGCAGCTCTCCTAGAGCTGGCACGAAGGATTAGACTTATTTTACGTGGCTAAGAACCAATTGGTTACCTAGCAACGGGACCTACAGCTTATTGTGGAATCCGAACCACATTATAGCAAGAAATGAATTTCTATCACCAGAAATAAATTCCTCTAATTTTTCATCCCTACTACACGTAAGAACTTTCTTGTTCTTCCTCTTAAAACTTGCTCTTATGTCCGTGTCCCCCCAAAAGGCTTACCTGTCCTATAGCCGGCGTCATTAAGGTAAGTGGCGAAGGTCCGGCGCTCATGAGTTTGTTGCCACAGCGTCGACGAACAGTTGTCATTGTTAGTGTAGACCTGCAGAGACAGGGAGACAAAAAAACACACAGTATGAGAAACGTAGTTACACCACTGGTTTTTTTAAATATACTGAATTTTCATATAAATTAACACTAGTCCTTTTTGTTTTTATTGTGAAGGTTATTCTAAATTACTTTAGAGAGGCTATCAAGCAACATTTCCGGCTTCTTATAAGTCTCGCCAGATGATTTTGTTCTCACGTGAAAGACAAAAATTGGAGCAATGTAATCTGGAAAAAGTTGGCCAGCTATGAAGAGATCGAGGCATATGGACACTGCAAAGAACCCTTAGTAAGGTATATATTGTCCCAGGAGGTACACTGTAAGTGAAACACACACACACACACACACACAGTATATACACATACATATGTATGTACTTACTTAGGTGCGTTACCTCACAGTATTTGATATATTTTTAAGCAAATATATATACATACATATATATACATACATACATACATCATATTATATATATACAGTGTATATATATAAATATATAAATATATATAACTGTATATATACACACACACACACACACACACACACACACACACATATATATATATATATATATATATATATATATATATATATATATATATATATATATATATATATATATATATATATATATATATATAAAACCACCTCTGCTCAAGACCTAAAATTAGTATCCAGCCTCAAAAACATCAGGCAACAAAGATCGTTTTGTCTTCCGCTCTTAAACCCAAATATAACCGAGCTATTCCAAGGAATACTTTGATATTGGTCGCTATCTAAACTTGCACCGTTATTAAAGACAACACCTGATAGACCGTTCCCGCTGCAGTGGTGGCTTGGCCGGTTACGTATTGATAGTGTCTTTTTTTTTTTGTAATAGAAGCATTTACGTAGAAATCCATGAAAGAAATACAGGGAAAAAATAAGCCTTACTTAGGACAGCCTTTATTCACTTATCATTATCAATCATATCATTAATTTATATATTTCACCTTCATTGCGGCGCTGAATAATCTTGATGGGTTCTAGCGCTTGGTCTTCAAGACCTAAATTTCATAATTAATCATTCAATAATATCGTTTAATTTCTTTTAAAACTAGTGTAAGAAAAGTACTGTAACATGAAAGTAAATAAAGAAACTTGGGAAGTAGGACGACGAATATGTAATGTTACTTATACTTTGCCTAATGTTTATTGATATGAAATTTAAAATATTTTGACAAAATTATCCATTAAATCGTAAAATACATTTTTCGAAGGTTACAAAATCACTTCAATCAAAACTTGTACAAGATCGCTCAAGAAAATTTAGCAAATTAAATATTTAAAATTCTCGTCACGATTCCATATGAAAATTTCCCGCCTTTATCTTAAACAACGCTTAATAACGCCATAGCAATACGAAAGACTCACCTGGCACTATGACTGAATGAGGCTAACCTACAGAGCTAGTAGTATTCCTTTCCAAAAGAGTTTTACTTAATAATTCTTGTATTCAAAGTAGCCATAAGGATAAAACACTCATCACTATCACGCAGTTTATGTGAAGTACCAGAAGACGGCAACACCATGTTTGTTTATTTAAGAAGTCTGCGTGACAGTCAAAATGAAGCTGTGCTACTGAAATCTTAATCTTAAAACAAGTTGTCTTCCATTAATGGAAGGGTGAGAAGGATGTTCAAGGAAGTGTTATACAATTATATGAAAATATATATGATCATTTACAGACCATCATAAATAAGCATTCAGTTTGACATTAGATACAGTATCTATCAGGTGGGCGAGGAAACCTGTGAAATATATTATTAATAAATAATTGCTGGCTTTCCATCCATGAAAAATACCTCACCGTTTGGGCGTAACTTTATTTTTATTATCTTTTTAATCTTTATTTTTAATGCAGGTTTATTTTCAGTTATTTATTAATTTTATAAATTAATTTTATATACATTTATTAATTAAAAGAATAATTTTTTCTTTCATGATGCTATGCATGTGACCCACACTTACATACATACATACATACATACATACATACATACATATATATATATATACATACATATACACATATATGTATACATATATATATATATATATATATATATATATATCTATCTATCTATCTATCTATATATATATATATATATATATATACTGTATATATATATATATATATATATATATATATATATATATATATATATATATATATATATATATATATATATATATATATACCTATTGGACATGCTATTCTTTTACTGCTACATTTTAAAGCTCATGAAATACAATATCAGTGTCGACAATATTCTCGGTAGAAAGCCCTCGTACTCTAGATACAACTTAGGCTGCACATAAAAATACAACAAACTCACTCTCCTTTTTCGAATCCCGAACGCCCATGACTAAAAAAAAAATAATTCCATCGACAAGATTTTACTTCTTTTTTTTAACAAGTCAAGTGGCAGACACAGCCGGCTCCCCTCTTCACGACCACTTCTGGTCCATCTCGGTGTTCTTTCATAATATATTTATCTCAGTTGTCTGGGTGCAATGAATGTAAAAAGAGACATTTTCAGTTCCTTCCGTTATTAGAGTGATATACGGCACCGTTAACAAAGGGTTACATGCATAACTGTTTTTGAATTACTAAACGAATTTGATTACTTTCTAAATGAAATTAAGAATCATTACGAACTGCTATGAACGTATCTAACTAAACGTACTTTTAACTCTATTTTTTTCATGATATTCTTATTCATCCACTATTCATAGGACTGCAGAAATCAAGCCAATTCAACTTGCAAATGTCGCCATATGTCCGGGCTATTCATATTCATCTACCGTTCATAGGACTGCTGTCATCAAGCCGTTTTAACTAACTTGAAAATGTTGCCGAGTCTCTGATAGTAACCTGGCCTAAGTCCGATGTCTATTCACTTCCCTTCATTAGTTAATTGAGAGACCGCTCCTGTGATCACTTATTATTTGCTACTGCCATTTCAATTACGCTAAAAGCCACCAGCTCTCTCAGTTTATTAATGAAAGTCTCGTGTTAATAAGATTCCGGAGGTCCTCTCATTCATTAAGCTGATTACAATATAAATGGAGAAGTATTTAGGCTTGTAGAACCATGTATAACCTTTGACTATCACCAAACCATTCTCTAACATGATGAGGGCTGGTTTCTGAGTAGGTATCTGATCAATCATCCACGGCAGGATGAACAGCTGGTGGCAATTCAAGAATTGTCCGGCAGCAACCACGGTGATCTGGACTACCCATCGTGCTGACCTCTTCGTTAATTGGAAGTAATTACGATTTGATGATCATTAGATCTTTCACGAAGCTTCTATTTGGTAATGTTACTGAGCAACTGAGAACTTTTCGACTTTTCCTAATCCATCACATATCCCATTGGATTAGAATCTGAATTATTAACGAGGGAAGTCTACGTAATCGCGTCTCATAACATGGGGATTCACCAGAGTAATTAATTTTGCTTTTCCTAAAACTCAGCGGCAGACATTCAAATGTTTTCTACCTGCAAATGAAACCTAATCAGCGGTAACCAGCCAACCTAAACAAGTGCAGTGTTACCTTGGTAACTAGAATCTGGATCGCAGAGGGCTGGAATGAACTTCCTCAAATGAGGAATGGAAATTTTATAATCTCATTTTTACAACGCCAAGTATGGAAAAAAAACATTATAAACCTTCACAAAAGCACTTTTATTTCCAGGTATCCACATAAAAATTAAAGCGCAAAAACTATGCAACTCCCAAATCAAGTATTTTAGAAATGATAAAGAATGCACATAAATTAAAGAAGGAAAAAATAAATCTATCATACTTAATCGAAGAGAAATAAAAAACAGTGTGGAGAGTTTTCGTCATGAAGCATAATACACACACACACACATGCATACATACATACATACATACATACATACATACATACATACATACATACATATATATATATATATATATATATATATATATATATATATATATATATATATATATATATATATATATATACACACACACACACACACGTAAGCACTGAGATGATTCACATGGCACCATACGCAAATCCAGAAACCACAGAGCACAACAGTTTCTAGCATAAACCACAAAAAGCATCCCACTCCATCAAAGCAGACCCTAGTGACACCAAGGGGCCGTCGGAGAGATGAATATTGGCACTGGCGATGGGGGTCCTTAATGCAGTTATCATATCCATTCGCTGTGACCTATATTGGCCCTGTAAACCCCGGATGGCCTCGCCTATCGAGGGAGGCTCTCGGATGGAAATAGCGAACTCTAATCTCATATTGATAAAGGTGTCTAGGGAAGGAAAAACATTTTGGTAGGAGGACGGGGACAAGTAGGAAAAGCACACGTAGACAAACTGACAATAAATTGGGTCGCATGTGTTTTTGAGACTTTCGTGCGGGTTTTATGTATGTATGTATGTGTATATATATATATATATTGTATATAATGTATACATATATGTATACTGTATGTAGCCTATATGCATGTGTGTATATACATGAGTAACAAGCCACAAATATCGTTTATAATATCCGATTCACTTTAACTTGGGAATAACTCACACCCAAGGGGAAATTATACATAAATGCTTCGTCCGTGGTAGGATTCGAACCGTTGCACACACACACACACACACACACACACACACATATATATATATATATATATATATATATATATATATATATATATATATACATACACACTCACATACGTACATACATATATATATATATATATATATATATATATATATATATATATATATATATATATATATATATATATATATATATATATATATGTATATATAACACCTGAATAATGTTTACATATCATGTAAAAACATGGCATTCATACTCATACAGAAATTAAAAATGAAATGAATTGCCTGTTAAAATAATCCATGCAGTGTGCTGATTTAATGGGATATTTAGTCAGGTGAGTATTTTTAGATTCAGTTGGCCGTTATGAAACGGGAAATATTTCCTAAAAATGCCCTGGAATTTCTGAGCTTTTAAAAGCTATAAATCTCTCTCTCTCTCTCTCTCTCTCTCTCTCTCTCTCTCTCTCTCTCTCTCTCTCTCTCTCTCCCCCAATATGGAGGAGGTAATGTGAAAAGATATTGTCGAAATATGCAACCCAAAAGGTAAATTATGATTCTGTTTATTTTCAGCTTTCACTTAACTGTACAGTCTCTTTTCTTTGTTAGTTGACGTCCTTAATCCTCCTGTTGCTCGACAAATCAGCACCATTCACCATTTGCAAGATATTCTTTACCTCAGAATTACTTCTACATAATTTCTTCTACTCTTTTGTATTGTATTGTATTAGAACCTGTTCTGCCCCTCTCTACAAACCCCACAAAACGTAGGCTACTGTGGCAGGCTGAAATACTGATGAACAAAAATTTCTTATCTAAATTTTTTTATCTCAGGGCGCCTTGGTCAGTAACAAAAATGACCTCTTTGCCATTAAGTTTCTATAAAACGTGACAAACCCAATTTCCTCTCATCTTCCATTCCAACAGATGTAAAGATTTTTCATGCAGCAATTCTGATGATCTTGATCCGTGAAGTTCTTGTATCCTGTAACCGCTGGCAAGGCCTCTAACCAACTGGGTATTCCAGCGCAGTTATGTAAGTTTACTTAAAGGTTAAAAAACAAGAGCAAATCACAACATTAAACTCCAGATGGCAAAATTTAAAAATATGCGTAAAAAGGGGAAAAAGTGCAAAATACTGTATAGTTTTTAGGATACCGTTCTATAGACTACTGGCCGCAAACCTTTCAATTAAATAGCAAAATTCTTTACTATATGATAACTGAAGTTCAAAGTTTTCACATCTAATCACGTCTTTTAATGCTCATGCCAGACACAACTCCCTCCGTAAGTTGCCACACACCATCCTCGGCATTTCAGCAAGGAAAGGACATATCAGCTGCATAGTTCAACAGCGACAAAACACTTGATATTGACCTTTACTCAGAGCGGAGGCTCGGTCACTTCAGCAAAGCTTATGTTTTGAGAAGGCAGTGCCCATTTATAGCTGTGTCATCCCACTCTTGACCTCTTTTTCCCCTTCTTCATTTGATCTTTCTTCCAGTTCCGGCCGTTTCTTTTCTTCTAGTTCCATGCATTGGAATTCTATTCCTACTTACGTTTTTTCTTGACTTACAACCTTTCTTCCCTTGAGAGGCAAGAGGGCCTCTCATTTTCTCCCACGCTAAGTCCCGCCCTCCTTCAAATATTTACCCTTTTTCTTGTTTTCTCTAGTCTTTACTGAACAGTGGTATGAGATTGCCCGTCCCACTGCTTTAAGACTATTATTTGTCTTACTTAGCGG
The DNA here is from genome assembly GCF_040412425.1 of Macrobrachium rosenbergii. Taxonomy (NCBI): domain Eukaryota; kingdom Metazoa; phylum Arthropoda; class Malacostraca; order Decapoda; family Palaemonidae; genus Macrobrachium; species Macrobrachium rosenbergii. Next base: position 31,743,362 of record NC_089751.1, on the reverse strand, counting down.
ACGGCTCTATATATATATATATATATATATATATATATATATATATATATATATATATATATATATATATATATATATATATATATATATATATATACACTCGTATATATATACGACTCGGATCTAATTTTTATAGCAGCTGTTATTTTAATTTTAAGATTAATTCCATTTTACCCTTCTTAATAGAGCACTGGTCCTCACATCAAACTGGAATGCCTTTCATAATGAGATTTTATTTCTAGTTAACTTCTTTACAGGTAACTGTTTTCCTTCCAGGCTAGTATATAGAAAGTTAAATCAGTTACTAAATAAGCATTTCTCTAAAAGACCTGAAGTCCTAACAGTACAAAAATGAATTTCTTTGCAACCTTTCCATATATCAGTGACTTAACCTTTCAAAAAGATTTACGAAAATTATTCATGAACATTTCCCAGCCATATCAGCCAAATTAATTCCCAAAAATCCTCTAAGTATTGGCTCTTTGTTTAAGGTAAAGGATCA
>NC_089751.1:31727860-31737860 GCF_040412425.1 Macrobrachium rosenbergii | reverse complement strand
GCTCATGATTAATTTGAAGGAAAGATATGTAAAAAAAAATTAACTGGAATAGCTATACACATTAACAAAAGCAATGAGATATCTATGTACGTGAAAGAAAAGACTACACAACTCAGTTACATTCTATGAACTCTAAGCTGAACTTCATAAAGAAAGGGTGTGGTAATTGTTTTTATTTCAGGTATCAAAAGCCATTTCATTATAACGGCACAGTCCCAGAATGTCTGCAAGACTCACCTAACTCAACGTCCTGGTCGTCCGAGATGATCAACACAATATTCGGCCTCTTGTCCCTCCTGGGCGTGGCAGGACGATGCGCCACGTGAATGTCCGCCCAAGGGCTGTGGACGGGATGCCCCTGGTTGTAAGGGCGCCACCTCTGGCTGCTACTGGCCCGACTTTGGAATGACGACGAAGACGCTGATGCTGATGATGATGATGACGACGAAGACGACGAAAACGACGACCCACTGCTTCGCGATCTGGAATGATCACTGGTGTAAGTTCCCGAAGACCTGACGCCAGGCCTCGCGCCGCCGCTTGAGCTCCTGCGGGAGGACGGCTGATGTTGCGGCGGAGGAGCGGGAGGCACAGGTGGGGGCGACTCCTGCTGCAGCAGTGGCTGGTGATATGGAGGAGACCTTTGGCGGGAGTAATCGTAAGGGTACTGCTGGAAAGAGGAGGATGCTGCAGCTGCAGCAGCGGCATCTTGGCGTCTCCCGCTGGAGCCGCGGAGGCCGCTGACTTCGTACCAAGAGCTTCTGGCCGTCGTGCGATCCACGGAGTCGCGGTGATGGCGGTTGTGATTCGGATGGTGGGTGCTTCTGTGGCTATCGCGAGGGCCCTCCCAGGGCAAGCGGGAAGCGTCCCTTGTCCCGTGGTAGGTATCTTGTGTCGAGGTCTTCGCTACCAAGAGGGACAGAACCAAACCAAAAGTCAACCATAATGGCCAGTCGTTTTTCCAACGGCTGTGGATGGTGGTCGTCATGGCGACGGTCTACTGAATTCCTGTGAGCCTTCCGTTATTTCGGCATTTTCTGTAATGAAAGAACGAGAAAATACAGTTAAGTATCTGAAATCTCAAGATCAATGTACAATCTTTACACCCTAATATTCTAACGTCTCATGTGTGAAAAGGCTTCGTTGCATCATTATTTTGGCAAGAATTATAACAAGAATTAGGCTATAACAACCTTTATGAAGTGAGGACAAGAGAACAAAATTTTACAGCGTACTGGTACATGTACAAAACCCAATTTTACTAAGCCTCTATCTTCACTGATAAAAAATGAATAAATAAAACGAAATCAGACAAACTTAAATATAAGAAAGCATCCAAAACTAACGAAACGAACATTTCTATAGACCAGAAAAAATGCAACAAAATTTTCCTCCAATCTTTCAAAAAAAATCGATGGTCCTCACGGTCTATTGCACTTTTACTCCCTCCGATAACCACGTAATGAAGGAGGTGATAATCTAAATGGATTAATTACTGCTGCCGAGAACTTTAATGAATACTGTACTCTTATCAACCGTTCTTCCTGGAAAACAGGTTCTGAAGGAAGACTCCGGAATCGACAGTCGTTCTTCGATATTTTGTTTCTTTGTGAGTGAAAATTTCTGCTCCATGGCAGTAATACGTAATACTCCCATCATCCCTTGCTAAAAGGAATGCTCAAATTTCTTAGTGAGTTTAAAGACATCGAATCGTAATAAGTGAATTAAAAAAAATAAAACTTGTAGTTGCCGTGGTTTTAAACCGTGTTTATTTTGTCAGCAAAAAAGGAAAACTACTATTCATTTCAGAGGCCGCGAGTCATCGTTTTTCTCAAATATCTTTCAAACCAATTATTTGATCGAAATTACACTTTGACACAGTGTACGAGACTCCTCCCGCTAATTTTTGGTAATGTAGTGCACTGTCAAATGGTGTTAGTTAAGGCGTTTACTCTTAACTTTTAACGGCAAAGTCGCATGAGTTAGCAGGACTAATATACGCAATCGAACGTCCCTCATCCCCCACAGACAGGAGATGTGGGGGAGGAGATGGGGAGGCCAGGAAAGTGGGTTGAGGGAGGGATGAGGAGGGGAGAGGAAAGGGAGGGACGGGATGGGGATAGTTTGGCGATGCTTGGCAACACCATGTAAGTCAAGAGTAAATGCCTTAACTAAAACCATTTACCAAATATTAGCGGAAGAAGTATTGTACACTGTGTCAAAGTATCATTTCGATCAAATAATTAGTTTGAAAGATATTTGGGAAAAACGATGACTTACGGTCCCTGAAATAAACAGTAGTAAATAAAACAAAGGAAAGCACAAATCCTAATAAGGCTTAAGAATCAGTTTTCAAGGGGCTCTTCTCTCTCTTTTGTTTTGACGTCTATTCTGCAGTCTTGGCATTGTAAGTGAGGTTTAGGAAAAGATATATATATCTGAGAGAGAGAAAGAGAGAGAGATAATCTGGAAGTACCAAAAATAATGTTTCGGTCATTGAAAAACCACATCAGAAATAAATAATATCATTCATATCAACTACAATACAAGACATGTCCATACAATAAATATGAACCTCTTCTCTCTCTCTCTCTCTCTCTCTCTCTCTCTCTCTATCCCTCTCTCTCTCTCTCTCTCTCTATATATCTCTGTATATATATATATATATACATATATGTGTATGTATGTATTAGACAAAAAAAATATATATATATTTGTCTAATACATACATACATGTATATATATATATATATATATATATATATATATATATATATATATATATATATATATATATATATCAATGTATGACTATGTACCCATTTACGTTTAACAGAGAAAGAATTATTTAGATGAACATCAAAATTAATGAAGGGGTCTTGAAAAAAATGGTACACGTGATGGTAGCCGGCTTATCTCTCTCTCTCTCTCTCTCTCTCTCTCTCTCTCTCTCTCTCTCTCTCTCTCTCTCTAAAATAAAAAAAAAGAGTGAAAAGGGTTAAGAATACCTGCAAAAACAAACAGACCACAAAGACACTGAAGCTTGAGTCCTCTCATAAACGATGGCTATGTTCACCCAAAACACTAGTGGTCGGCGGGTAATAAAAGCGGCGTAAAAATAATGCCAGCATTAGCCATTTCCTTAGCTAGCCTGGTAACATCCTTGCATTGTATATTTATCTCAGTTAAAAACATACAACACTGACATATCCTTTTTCATAATATATTTATTCATACTAAGAGAGAGAGAGAGAGAGAGAGAGAGAGAGAGAGAGAGAGAGAGAGAGAGAGAGAGAGAGAGAGAGATTTACAATAGGACTTTTTCATAATATATTTATTCAATTACAAGTATTTTACCCTGACATACACACACACACACACACACAGAGAGAGAGAGAGAGAGAGAGAGAGAGAGAGAGAGAGGGTCAGTGGTTTTAGTTTTAAGGGCCGTGGCTGAGAGTTTCATACAGTATTATACGCTGTACAGAAAACTCGACTGCGCCGAAGAAAATTCGGCGCATCTTTTACTTGTTTGTTATGATGTCCACAGGACATGAATGCTACTCACTGGTAAGTTTAAATGGAGATATATTTATCGCTTCTTTGGAATTGAGCTAAATAAACAAAAAAAAAAATATATATACAGACCGACATATGGAAAATAGAAACATGATTATACGGAAGGTCCAGGTTACAAATTTGTCATGGCTAAAATGCTTTCACTATGGTGTATCGATGTATGAAGCTTCATGAAAATATATGAGTAGAAAGTCTTAAAAAAGTACAAAACGATTTTTTATAAGTGTCAAATAAACTAGTTTACGCAGGTTTATATGATATGCTGCCATTAAGAAGATGGCAGTCCCATACTTCCATCAGGATGAGGTAACCAAACAAAAAAAATGCTTAATTTACAAATACAGTTATAATCTGTGTATATTATCTACCAAAAATACCAAAGTACAAAAACTTTCTTTTCAAAATATCTAACAGTTGTAAACTATAAGCTTTCAATAATACTGACAACTATACTAGGCATGCCATCCATCAAAAAGTAGCAACAGAGAGAGAGAGAGAGAGAGAGAGAGAGAGAGAGAGAGAGAGAGAGAGAGAGAGAGAGAGAGAGAGAGAGAGTCAAAGGTTTATATACTACACTGGCACAAGAAGAGAGAGAGAGAGAGAGAGAGAGAGAGAGAGAGAGAGAGGTTTATATACTACACTGGCACAGAGAGAGAGAGAGAGAGAGAGAGTCAAAGGTTTACGTGAGGACTATTTCACAATATATTTATTTATATTAAAATATACTACACTAGCACAAAAGAGAGAGAGAGAGAGAGAGAGAGAGAGAGAGAGAGAGAGAGAGAGAGAGAGTCAAAGGTTTACGTGAGGACTATTTCACAACATATTTACTTATATTAAAATACACTACACTGGCACAAGAAGAGAGAGAGAGAGAGAGAGAGAGAGAGAGAGAGAGAGAGAGAGAGAGAGAGAGTCAAAGGTTTACGTGACGACTATTTCACAATATATTTACTTATAATAAAATATACTACACTGGCACAAGAAGAGAGAGAGAGAGAGAGAGAGAGAGAGAGAGAGAGAGAGAGAGAGAGAGAGAGGGGGGGAGCTAATCGAACCCTGCCATCGTCATCGTCCAGACGCCATTAACCCAAAGAATGAAAACGGGAAAACCTCTTAGCAACCGAAGGCAGAACTCGACCGGATGCACACGAGACAACATCCGGATTGACATATGTCAGGATTCCGAAAGGGGGAAAATAAGGGGAAAAACAGGGAAAAAAAGAAATACAAAAAGAATGTGAGGGGTTGCAGGTAACACCAGATGGTGCCTCTCCCTAAGAGGGAAATAATGAAACAGAGAGGCAGAAACTAATGAAATAAAGACGGAAGCACGCGACACAGATGCAATAATTTTAATCATTTATTATATATATATATATATATATATATATATATATATATATATATATATATATATATATATATATATATATATATATATATATATATATATATATATATATATATATATGTGTGTGTGTGTGTGTGTATACGTATATTAACTTTATCACTTACACAATTGTTCTGTGCATTAATACAGTTACTAACGGAACCTCATTAAAACTGGATGGTGTCTAGCTGAGATATTTATTCAAGAAAAGTTTATAATCTTTCTAGAATAAATATCTTCGCAAGATACCATCGGGTTCTAATGAGGTCCTCTTAGTAAATCTATATATTTACATTATATATATATATATATATATATATATATATATATATATATATATATATATATATATATATATATATATATATATATATATATATATATATATATATATATATATATATATATATATAATTCATATTTGCATCTTGAAGTGGTTTTTATCACCAATATTTCTTAAGCTTGATGGCAAAGTTGAAGTTATGTTTTATCGTGTTCGCAGTAAGTGGCTTAAACGAACGAGCTTCACTCAGTTTTGCTGCAAAAAAAAAAAAAAAAAAAAAATAAAAATAAAAACTTGCATGCAATGTGCAAAATTGGAATGAAAAACACTAAGAGGAGATGCCTCTAAATGGGCTTCTGTGTTACTACCTTAAGGAGAAATACAATTAAAAATAAAGGAGTATAGCTGAGAAATATGATTAATGTTAAGAAAAAGAGACAAAACGTCAAGGGGTGGAAAGATGCTAAAAGAAATACAATGAAAAAAAAAATATGGTTCTGGCAAATAAGAGAAAAATGTTGAAGGCTGCAATCGTAAAAGCAAAAAGATATATGTGCATCCCAATTAGTTTTTAGTATATGCCACAACGCTACACAAATTAGATGTTGAAACAAGTCGATTAAATATTCTTCGTTTTCTCCTCTGGCAAACCTGTATATATACATATATATACATAATGCACATACATACATACATATATATATATATATATATATATATATATATATATATATATATATATATATATATATATATATATATATAAATATATATATTTTTTTCCGTTGCATTAAACCATTTCACCTCAAAGGATTTGCTCAAGAGAAAAAAATCAGTACTATGGTCGTTGTCATGTTCTTACTTTAATCACTGAACATTGGATGAACGTTCCTGTTCAGTAAAACTTACAGAATACTAACTATATTTTCATCAGCAACAAATCAAAGCCCCTAACCAACACTGTTCCATTCTCTTGATATTAAGGTCAGTCTTTCTTAGAACCTCTTTCATGCGATAAATACAACCCGTTCTAGATGTTCCTCACATCTTTTCACCCACCTGTCTTCGTCCATGGTTTCCACTTGACCGAACTATTTCAAAATATTCTGATCCATTCTCCCAGCTATGCTAACCTTCTTACCACTTCTAGTATCTAAACATAATTCGCCTTTTCAATTCTTCTTACGCCACACATGCCTTGCAAACAGTTCATCAGCAACATCTTCAACCTTCTTTCTTTCATTCTCATTCAACATCAACACTTCACTAGCTTAAAGGGTTGTTGGCTCAACAATCACTTCATGAAATCCCACTTTGACTTACATCGATCGTTAAGGTTTCTTCCCAATTGTTTTGCAGACACTCTCATACCATCCTATCTCTCCTTCTCACCTATCTTCTCATCCTACCATCATCCATTAAATTTATTTCCAAATAATTATATATGTACTGTATATATATACATATATATATGTATATATATACACACATATATATACTGCATACATACACACACATATATATATATAGTGTATATATATATATATATATATATATATATATATATATATATATATATATATATATATATATATATATAAAACAATTCAGATCATATTGCTCACTTTACACTTAAACAATAAAAGAGAGAACTTGACACTTTAGGTCACTTCTATTTTGTATTATTTCTCTACCGTCAAGTCAGGAAGGTTTTCAAAAAGAAATGTCGCAATGTCGCGCGCTAGAAAATGTCTCCCTTTGTTCATATTTCTTTTTCTGTCTGACCGGAATTCTCAGGAGATAGAAACGCGTGATTGGTTCTGTTGACATTTTCCTTTTCTCGTTCTTTCTTCCACCCTCTTGACCACTTCAGATTTTCACTCGAAGCAGACAAAGAGAAATAAAAACACTACATATGCCCTACTCGAAAGAGCAGGAATCCATCTCTCTCTCTCTCTCTCTCTCTCTCTCTCTCTCTCTCTCTCTCTCTCTCTCTCTATATATATATATATATATATATATATACATTTATATGTATGTATATATTTTTATGTATGTGTATATATATATATATATATATGAATGTATATATATATATATATATATATATATATATATATATATATATATATATATGAATGTATGTATATATATACATATACACACACACACATACATATATATATATATATATATATATATATATATATATATATATATATATATATATATATAAAATGACTGAAATACAAAAGATTCAAATAGCTTTCGACTGCACAAACAAGAATCCCTTAGGATCCATAGTGACGGAAGAATAGCTCAGGTTAAACTGAGCGGCTGCTATCACAGAAACGCATGAAAAAGTGGAGAGACATCACCTCATTTCTCTTCCAGCACAGATATGCAAAGCAACGTCCTAAACAATGAGCGGGGTATAAAATAACACGAGGGCATCATCATCAGTGGAAATGATTCCGATTATTCCTGAATAAAAATTCTGTTACAATTATTACGAGATATGACATTTCGAGGTCCAAGAATAGTCTACAAAAATGTAAGGAAACCGCATTTTGCAAATTCCCATATGCGAAAATATAAGGAAAAAAGCAATTCCCAGTAACGCCAGCATTACCAGAGAGCATTTTATTGTTCAATATTCATGCAGTGTGTGATCCCTCAGAAGTATTAGAAAAAAAGAAAAAAGTAAAAAATGCGGCGAAGATTCCAGTTGAGCTTTTATACAGCTTATAATCAAGGCCACCGAAAACAGATCCATTTTTCGGTGGTCTCGGTATAATGCTGTATGAGACGCGGCCCATGAAACTTTCAACCACGCCCTGCTGGTGGCCTGTCCTATAGCGTTGCCAGACGCACTATCCTGGCTAACTTTAACCTTAAATAAAATAAAAACTACTATGTTGGATGATTGGAGGGTGGATGATCAACATCCCGATTTGCAGCCCTCTAGCCTCAGTAGTTTTTAAGATCTAAGGGCGGACAGACAAATAGTCATTTCAATAGTTTTCTTTCACAGAAAACTAATACTGTTCAAAAAAACGTGCAAGGTCCCCTCAAATATCATATATCCCGTTTACAGAGGTTGAGAGAGAGAGAGAGAGAGAGAGAGAGAGAGAGAGAGAGAGAGAGAGAGAGAGAGAGAGAGAGAGAGAAGAAAAAAAACTTCATTACCAGCCGCTCTGCTACAAAAACCTTTGAATCTGTCAAAGCGAAATCACTGACACTTGAAAGGCTAAAGCCATCGTCTCCCCCAAAAGAAACAATATCCAGACCCAGACTACTTTTGATATCTCTTTAACGAAGTCCTTAATGTTGCAATGATAAATACCATTCGTGGAGCTTAAAGTAAAGTACTTGAACTAAACACAGTTTCATGACAAATGAAGAAACATGAAAAGCTGAAAAACTAATATTAAGCCATCTAATAATTCCTGATTCCAAGATAAGGACAGTCATGAAGGAGTCGAATATAATTTCCAGCTATCCTTGTAAATGCAGATATGAATCAATATGCAAATGCATAAAAATAATGGAACTAGTATGGTTTTCAATTTTCCTTCTAGCTACAAAAAAGTCATATATATGTCAACTAGTTTTTTTTTACTGCAAATTAGATAATGCTTAAAAATTTGCGATTTTTTTAATATAAAACAAGACTAAAATAAGAAAAGGCTTAAAAAAAGAGATGACAGATAACTACCACTTATTTTTATATTAATAAAGAATATAAAAAATGGGAAAGGCTCTAGTATAACATTCAAATGTAATTCAAATTGTAAAATAATATGCAAAAGAACTGCGAGAATGAAACTGATATTATTTTAAACATAAGGATATATACGAGTATATATATATATATATATATATATATATATATATATATATATATATATATATATATATATATATATATATATATATATATATATATATATATATATATATATATATATATATATATATAATGTGCGTGTGCATGTGTTCGCATTAGTTTTCACAAACAAATGCATGAATAAGTCTGACACGGTTTTTAAAAATCACTAAAGAAAAAAGTCCGAAATTCACCCAATGCCAGACTCAAACTATTTTACATCCTTAATTTTTCCAGCTAAAAGAATTATTCACAGGATTACACACACGTTTCAGCAAGGCAGCCTCCAAACTTTCGGTGATTAAACCAGCTAAAGAGAACGGAGTGTCTAACGTAATTTAAAGCAAGGAGGAAAAAATGTCACAGATGTCCATAAGAAAGTCTGCAATGCACAAAACTTTTTGTCTACGTTCCATTCTTGAAAAGGTCACAAAAAAAAAAAAAAAAAAAAAAAAAAATTGGAAAAAACTTCAAGACTTCATTTCAAGTCTTTTTCTTGTCTATATGTACCACAAACCTAAAATGAAATTTCAATCATATATAACGGACAGGAAACTACGTGTCATCCAATCAATCAATAAGACGGGAAAATCCAGCACCTCTCTCTCTCCCCCTCTCTCTCTTCCAACACAAAATTTCGTCAAGGGAAGCATTACAGCTGTCACGCCAACATACGGGATCAGATAACCAGACATAAATAAAATGTAACCAGACTCAGCTTACTATGCTGTTGAAAGCTAACTGAGAATGTGCCGCTGTTTGGTTACGATAAAAGGAAGTCATCAAAATAACGATCTAAGGGTTTTGCAATTAATAATAATAATAATAATAATAATAATAATAATATTATTATAAT
>NC_089751.1:31710360-31722860 GCF_040412425.1 Macrobrachium rosenbergii | reverse complement strand
TTTAAAACCTTTCGACTATCAATTTCCCCTTCAGCGCTGAATGACCTCATAGGTCCCAGCGCTTGGCCTTGGGCCAAAATTCTACATTCCATTCTATTCCACTAACTTGTCTCTGGAAGATCTGATCAGTACTAAGGAATGACTGACTGTTAACTGACTGTTAATTATCTGGCGGTACAATTACCATATAAGGCGTGATAAACCTCCAAAAAACCACACCCACAAAAATTACCATTCAATATACATGATCGTTATAAGGACGGTTAGAAAATAATTCCAATAAGCTTGTGAAATTGAAAACATGCATTTTCCAGACGCGAAAAGCCTATTTCATGAACCGAACAAAATGCTGAATTTAATTTATCGTTTAAAATGAAAGTTGGAACGCTTATACAATACTGAATGGAATTTGGCACATAAGCTCTCACGTTTTCTTTGTATGCACACACACACACACATATGACTTTTTATCACATCACCGTGATTCATATACAAGCATTAAGCTACAAACGTCCTTTAATATCCAATTCGCTCTACCTCGGAAATAATATATAATAATTCCCCTTCAGTAACGTATATGAAAATATATTATTTCCGAGGTAGAGCGAAGATATTAAAGGACGTTTGTAGCTTAATGCTTTATATATATATATATATATATATATATATATATATATATATATATATATATATATATATATATATATATATATATATATATATATATATATATATATATATATATATATAGAGAGAGAGAGAGAGAGAGAGAGAGAGAGAGAGAGAGAGAGAGATTCCACTGTACCTGTGGCTACGCACCCTTCAATTTCGCCATTAGAACAACACGCCTTTCAAAAAAGAAAAGAAAAAAAAAAAAGAGACAGACAGAGAGAGACGAGCAATACAAGGAATTATGCTAACGACAATGCAGCAGAGGACACGGCGATAGCCGAACCAAAATCGACATGTAACCCGGTATCTGTGACGCACGCAGAGAGAGAGAGAGAGAGAGAGAGAGAGAGAGAGAGAGAGAGAGAATCTCCCACACAGATACGCCAGTACAACCACTCTCAATCACACACCCCTCCATCAGAGTGACACCAGACGCACAGTAGGGGGAGGGAGGGGGAAGGGAGGGGGAGGAGGTGAACAGATCCCCCGTCCACGCCAGTCATGCCATGCTATCAATCAATTATTCAGAGTGGTCCTTGATGTGATACACCTATCATAAAAGGATGAAGTGGAAGGGAAGGGGTCGAAGGGGGGAGGGGGTGTTAGGGGGAAGCGTACAAACGTGAGCAAATTAAAAGAGCAATCACTGAATTGAGAGCAAGCCACACACATACGTGTTCGATTGTGTGCGTGTGCTTGTGCGTATGTGTGTGTGTGTGTGTGTGTGGGCGTGTTTGCTGTTTACGAAGTTGCGTCCTTATGCCGTTGTTAACGTAACATCAAAACAAAGATAGATACACAGACTCTATTTGCATATTGAACTGTTGTCATATAAATATCCGATATTATATATTCGCAAATAATTACGAATGTAAAAACGCCAACATGTTTTATACATATATATATATACATATATATATATATGTATGTATATATATATATATATATATATATATATATATATATATATATATTTACATATGTATATATATATATATATATATACATATACTTATGTATGTATATATGACTTATTAGAATAAACCTTAAAGTCTGCAAGAGAACTCACTTGCACGTTATTTGTACGCTGACTTGGCATCGTCACAAACAACGGATTAGCAGTGTACATTCACTAATCTACAAAAAGCGAACAAGTTCACTCTTGGGTTACGCGACCTGAAAATAAAACTCAAAGTCTGTAAAAAAAATTCCCCTCAGAAAGTTTATTTGCTTATGTACGAAACGTCAACAGGTTAGCGCTCTGGTACATGACCGATTATCTGAAGAGAACTTAACAATATCCGCTGGAACTTTCTAAAAATATCGGCATCAACATGCACAGCTGGTATCTACTATAACGAGCAGATGTCTTGAAATAGTACACCTTAGAAATGTCGGTATAACCCTTTTATTAAGTAGCTTTTACTTGAAGATTACTCAAGAAAATATGACAACAAAAGGACAACAATAATAATAATAATAATAATAATAATAATAAAAAGGATGGCTGTATTATGCATAATACAGCCATCCTTTTTAATAAGACCTGTTTAAAAGAGGGTCTACTCCCTTAATAATAATAATAATAATAATAATAATAATAATAATAATAATAATAATAATAATAATAATAATAATAATAATAATAATAAATACTGAGGTTATGATCATTTTTTACATTCTTACTGCTTTATATAACAAAGTTTTCACATGAAAGTTGACAAAGGAAGTTTAATTCAAATCAGACAATAAAAATAACTGCAATAACTAATTTCATAATTATCAAAATACTATGATCACAATAATTACAACGATTTAAATGAATGTTTAACGTGATAAAAAGCATATTTGACCACTCAATGAAGGCTGAATCGAATAAAGGGCGTTCACAGTTTCAGGTCGGTCACTCAAATATATTCCAGAAGAAAAAACTCAAGATTCCAAAAAAAAAAAAAAAAAAAAAAAGTCCCAGGAGGGCAAAGATAGGTTACTGAAGATTTGCACAAAAGTCAAGGTCTCCGAAGAAAATAACAAAAGTAAAGGCCACTTAATAACACCCAAGGAAATGCCCCTCCAAAACCACCCCCTCAAGAAAAAAAAAATGCGATAATACTTGCTGAAGAATAAGGAAATTAACTAACATAATCCTCATATGAGAGGCTATAATTATAACGTCAAGGACAACGAAGCAAATAGATAAGAATGACATGGAACGAAACTACCGAATCTCTAACAGCACTGGCCAGCCCTATGAGAGCTGAAAGTCAGCTCAGTGGTCTGGTTAAACAACTGTAGTAGTAGTAGTAGTAATAATAATAATAATAATAATAATAATAATAATAATAATAATAATAATAATAATAATAATAATCTAACAGCACTGGCCATTGCGGAGTGTAGAGGTGGAAGGGTTAAAGAGCAGGAGGAGGGTAGGTCAGGAGAATGAAGACAAAAATATGAGTTTTATATACAGTATATATATATATATATATATATATATATATATATATATATATATATATATATATATATATATATATATATACATATATAATATATATACATATATATATATATATATATATATATATATATATATATATATATATATATATATATATATATATATATATATATATATATATATATATATATATATATATATATATATATATATATATATATATATTTACATACATTAAAAGGCCATCTGGAAACAATGCTTGTTGCAATAAGCGTATCTAAATAGTGGAATACAGGTCCAGAAGTTAAGATGTCTACTTGGCTGTTAGATATTTCAGGTGGCAGTGGCCAGTAAATTATACACATAAACACACACACACACATATATATACATATATATTATATATATGTTAGCATGTATATGTTGGAGTGTCCCGTGGCTAATGGATACGCCAGAATACTCTGAGCAACGACGACTCTGTGGGGAAAAGAGTGTGTGTGTGTGTGTGTGTGTGTGTGTGTGTGTGTGTGTGTGTGTATGTATATATATATATATATATATATATATATATATATATATATATATATATATATATATATATATATTCATTACCTGCGGATGATGATACTCTCCTCAAAACCGGACGTGTCAGAATTCGATCTCCAAGACAGCGAGAACACTTAAGACCCGTTCCGTTAAATATGAATGTACGTCTGTTGACCTATGCAATAGAATATGTACCTAGTTGCTAATCAAATGTTGGTCACAATCCTAGTTGCGAACTGATTTTCTCACGGTAATTTTACACGAGTTAATTTTTTAACGTAACAAAAATGAAAGAGCGTCACTTTGAAATTTATATCAGCAGTAATGTGAGAGAGAGAGAGAGAGAGAGAGAGAGAGAGAGAGAATACCAGCTAAGTAACGTCAGTTCCAGAAGGGGAACCTGACAGGGCTTGGTGCCTACATTCCGGCAACAAAATGACTCTCGTTATGCAGTTTGTGAACTTGGCTCTCTTATGTGACCTTTAGTAAGTCGGAGCTATGTAGCACGCTCACAGGCAGACAAAATAAAAAAATAATAATAATAATAATAATAATAATAATAATAATAATAATAATAATAATAATAATAATAATGATAATAATTAGTAGGCCCACAGATTTTCCTTTAGACAAATGTAAACCTGAAGTTCACAACGCATGAAAAACATGACGAAAACGGAATCCTGAACACCACAAAATATAAGAATCATAATACTAAATGAAAATATCAAAAGCGTAACGCACATATAAAGGAAGGGGTCATCCAAGCAGAATAATAATAATAATAAATATAATAATAATAATAATAGTTATCTGTGAACAACTGAATTCATACGAGGCTGCGCACCATAAATGATGTTATGATTGCATATCAGAGAAAAATTAGACTCCCAGAATAGAAGATTCTTTTGCTCGCTTTTCTTTTGTAAAGAAATAAAAGCGCCAAGTAAATCAATCTATAACACACACATATACATATATACATATATATACATATATATATACACATATATATATATATATATATATATATATATAATATATATATCAGATATAACTTAAAAATCTATAATAAAAACAGAACACCTAACGTTTTAAATAGATTCTAGAATATATACAGATTATCCAGCATAATACAGAATCTACGATCCATATAGAATACACAGCATGAAATATAAAACCTAGAATACAGTACATGTATCATTCAACAGAATCTAGAACACACAAATAATTAGCACAATAATACCGAGCATAATATGGCCCATGAGCGTAAAAGAAAAATCACACTCATTAAGTCGAGCATCCTTGAAGAAAATGAATAGATAAAAAACAAATAAAAGAATAAGTATATACTTTAACATAAGAGTCGGTATTCTTACCCTGAAGGATTCCCTGACGTCAAGACTGGCCACTTGGAGGATAAATATAGGAACAAAGGAAAGCGAGCAGGAATAAAAATAATTAAGAGACCAAGAATATCAAGTACTCCCTAATCCTCGTGATCTCGATAAGATAAAAATGCCATAAAGAAGACTGCAATAAACAAAGCGATAAATAATAAAGAGAAGAAAGAGCTTTTGTTTACGATTTAAACAGGAAAGATAAATACAAAGAAATGAACATGATAAACAGAACGCTAAATAAGAACAAAAGGAAAAATAGAAAGAGAGAAAGGTAAGAGGCAAGAGACAGACATACTGTTTAGCTTTGACTCCACAGCAAAAAATGAGATGAATAGAAATGAATGGAATGTAACAAACGAAGAACTAAAGAAGGAAGATAAGGAGAAACACAGAGACCGGCAAGACACGAGAAAGATTAACAGCTAAAATTTCGTAGGACACAACAGGAGATCAGTTTCGCCTCCCGACAGCAATTTTGTGGCCATGAAGTAAACAACAAGATGAGGTAACGGAAGATCAACAAACAAGACAACCTCACACACAGAACACACACACACACACACAGAGAGAGAGAGAGAGAGAGAGAGAGAGAGAGAGAGAGAGAGAGAGAGAGAGACCTAAACACACGTGCAAGCCATTTCCACGATGGGTGTAGGCATTTGCTTGCTTCGCCATGACTAATATGAACTGGGAGGGCCAATGACCGAGGGGAAACCCGTGAGTCATCTTTATCTATGAGAGAGAGAGAGAGAGAGAGAGAGAGAGAGAGAGAGATTTGTCCTGATAGCAAGATCCAATTTACTTGTCTCCCCTATCCAGGAAGGGGGAAATAGGCTCCATCTGAGCGCAACAGTCACCAACAGATATCTGTTTTTCTCCCGAGAGAGCGAAATAATCTTCTATGACAAAAAGAATGAAGGATGCTATATGCTTCTTGCTACCAGAATCTAAGTCCTCCCCCTTCTCTCTCTCTCTCTGTATAAATATATAAATAAATAAATAAATATATATATATATATATATATATATATATATATATATATATATATATATATGTATATATATATATAGTATATATTTCTAAACTCACTCTCTCAAACAGATTATTGAATTTAAGACAACAGGACTCCAACTGCCGCTGCTACAAAATGTGGAGGTTAAAACGAGCGTAAGAAGCAAGTTGTGATTTGTTAATGAAATCACGGCCAACAGATTACAGAAATGACAGTCACACAATTATATACATATATACTGTATAATAACATTTCTGTAACCTTATTGCCCATGGCTCCATTAACATTCGCACCACCGCTGCTTATGTTAAGTTTAGCCTCCATATATATATATATAAAATATTACATATATATATATATATATATATATATATATATATATATATATATATATATATATATATATATATATATTATATATATATATATATATTCTTTGAATGGGTGGCACCAGAAATTTAGAGCCTTCCGGTTACTCGGCAAGTTCTAAGGAATGAAGTTGTTAGCTGAGCTACTTGCCATTTGGCCTAGGAGGAGTTGACTCCAGAAGGTGTTAACACGCCAGTTCTCAGAAAACTGTCCGGAATGAGGGCTATAAACACCTGCCTTATTCATCCTGGATAAGATCCACCTAAGTTAGTACATACCAAGTGGTAATTCCCTAAAGTGGTGAAGCTGTCAGCCAATGTGCAAAGTCCCTCTCCACGTCTTTCTCCTTCATCATTTCTTAAGTGCTTCTGATGTTTATTGAGCTCCGTGCATAGATTAAGAAAGGAAGCAAACAAGTCCCTTCAGGCCCCTTTTCTCCTTTATCATTTCTTAAGCGCTTCTGATGTTTATTAGGCTCCGTGCATAGATTAAGAAGGAAAGCAAACAAGTCCCTTCTCGGTCCTTTTCTCCTTTATCATTTCTTAAGTGCTTCTGATGTTTATTAAGCTCCGTGCATAGATTAAGAAAGGAAGCAAACAAGCCCCTTCTGGCTCCTTTTCTCATTTGTCATTCCTTAAGCGCTTCTGATGTTTATTAAGCTTTGTGCGTAGAAGAAGAAAAGGAGAAAGCACCACAATGATAAATCGAGGCAGAATCTCCAAGCGAGAGAAGGAGTATGCAAAAGAGAGACCAACCAAACATCATCCACCGCATTCCAGCGTGGTGTCTGGAAGCCCTCCCGTGACGATATCGGGTTCGGCGAGTCCAGCGAACATAACGAGACTTTTGATAACCGTCGACGAAACCGTAGAAATACAGTTAGGCCTCAAGATTTCCTCTTGATTATAATAAGGCCATGAATACTTTATGCTTATTTTAGGGAATGATGACTTAAGACTGGAGAAGGAAAAAGGATGATCAAAATAACTTTGTCATTTTTTTTAATATGCTCAATTATATATACGTGATGGCGATTAATCATAAAAATGCTATGTTCTTGTCAAATAAAAAAAATTAGTTAAGCACAAGTAGCAGTATCACAGATACGACACTTCTTTACCCAAAATCTCCATTAAAAGTGTATTTTTCTTTATCAGAGTGCATAAATAACGAAGTTTTCACCACTAAATGAGTTTTCAACAACCCTCTTTTCAGAATGATCAATCTTATCTTCATCAGACATACGGTACTCAGATGGAAGAGCAACAGCGTATGAAAATAGCATACAATTTTTTACTATACAGCGTTTTCCCTTGAAGGCGTTATGACATACACCACCCTTTCGTTTCAGAACAGAGCTTTGGGCTGGGCCTTAATTTGCCAACGGCGGCTGTCGTTTCTTGTTGGTTAAATCCACTTACTTATCAGACCAAGTGTTGCTCTGGAGACAAGACACAATGCTCACGAAGACGTGACACCTCTATTCAAAGCACGTGTCCCCAAGGACTTTGAAAGTCTGTCTCGCCCACTGTGCCTCTAGTCTAGTCAAAAGATGGACTGTCTTCATTAGAAATCGGAGACAACTTCAATCCCGATTTAAGGCATACGAAATAATCGACGCATCAGTGGTACGGTTAAATACGAGGGAAGCGTGGATATTTTCTTATAGCTGGATAATTTTCGTATCTTTTCATTACGACAAGAATGTGTGTGTGTGTGTGTGTGTGTGTTTTGACAGTAGTTATTTTCAAGCCAACCGCAAGTCCGGTAAGACGCTGCATCCTTGGTTAAGGGAGGTTAAGTCTTTACCTTGGGTTAAGTTAGATCGTTATAAAAAGTTATATCCTTTTCTTAGGGCTGTTCACTGAATGCGAGGGGCGTCCAATTAATTGGCTTTTCACGAAGGACAATGTCAGTTACTATTCATTAAGTTAAGGCCAGAGCTCTGAAAAACAATCGCCCGTCTGTTCCTGGATATTGAGGTCATCGTGAGGTTAAGATGGGAAAAGTCAGGGCCGGGTGAAATTCAAACTTTGCTCTTTGAAGGTATTGTCATGGTACAAAAAAGGAAGATGGGTGGTTGTCCTTACAAAAATGAGGGGAGCGGAGGGGAGTCCGTATATAAAATAGTCAATAAAAATTCTCCTGTTCAAAAGAGGAAAATTGCAAGACAGACCCTGACATCACGTTCTGCCATTGTTCGCCCATGAAACATTCAATTCGGCAATAAATGGCTTCTTCAGCGCTACGCCATAACAGCAAGTAGCGAACAATAAACACAATAGGGATCACTTTCACTCGGATTATAAACTGTTGGTTGACTGATTGCAAGTTATCTGGCGTCACATGTAAAATGTTGACATATGAACCGTGATTGAACAACAAGCACCCGTAAGGAAGATCTTTTATGAAATATTAATCATTCATCAGTGATACGAATAGCAGCAAAGAAAAGAAAAGTACTAACAGAAGGAGAACCCTTTAGAGGAAAGTAAAAAAGGCAAACGGCAATATATTTAATATACCATAATGGCGAAACATCTGGGCCTTCCAACTGAGCAATAAACACCATAAATGACCTCTGAATTTGCATCACCCCTGTCCCTCTGAAGAGCAGCGTATTAATAAAAGATTAAATGCAAAATAAACGGCGCTGATGCAGCAGTTACGTAACAAGTCTTGTTTAAATGAGGGCCGCCTTCCCAAATATACTGGTCCGTTGGTATAGTGGTTAACGTCGTGGCATGCCACTCAGATGTCGTGTTTTTGCGTCTCCCCAAGCGATGAAAAATCACTGGTTCTGTATCATGATCAGTTACTTCTGCAGTGTGGGAGGTGAAAACCAACATTCTTTGGAAGCTTGAGTTTCAAGTCAATGGCCCCTGTGTGCTTGTTCCATGCGAATAGGTTTCATCTACTGAAATAATAATAATAATATTATTATTAATAATAATAATATACCCTTTTAATTCACAAGGTGTTAGGATTGGCTATGATTATATTTTATTAATGAATTTTACTTCCCTACAAGGCAGGTATCTAAACCACTTCTGTTATACTCTTGACAATGAATTGATTAATACCAAAGCCAAGAGAAAGAGAAGGTCTACTCACTTCCCCCCAAACCCCCCATGTAGGTGGAGCTTTATCTACCTCCTTACTGCTTCAGCAGGTGAATTGCGGTGATGAACAGTTACCTCTAAGATACGTCATCGCCTACATAGTTACCCCAGGTGAGAGGCACCTCCATCCAATTGGGTAGACCTTGTCTCTCTTGGCCTTGGGTTAATACATCATGCAATTAAGCCGAACGAGCCCGTTAAAAGCGCACGAAATATTTCATCTAATTTAAAATAAACAAATAAAAATCAACTGCCGTGGAAGAATAACTCATATTTTCCCTAAAAACATACTACGTCTATCGACGATAAAACCTTGCGAATTTAAATGACTTAAAGATCAAGAACGAAAAATTCGTTCTGGATCTCACTTGCGGCAGTCGCTTCGAGATCTGGCGTTTATTTAATAAAGGCTCATGAGAGCTGAAAGAGAGAGGGGCGTGATTAACTTATTACAAAGCAGCCCAGAACGACAGCGGGGAATTTGCACCTCCGTGAGTGAAACTAATTCCAACTAATGACAGGTTAAACAGGCCATTACGTCTGACAGGGTATACATTAGACGTCCTTCCAGGCCACGGAGGAAATAGAGGACGGACATTCTTTACCTTGTTTTATTAGCGACCTAACCCTACGCGCTCTACTTTTCGGGTCATTCGTGCGCGGTAATGAGTGACAAACTACGACAGAGAGGGACAACAGTCGTTTTAAGGAGAAACGTATTGCCTGCACTGAGAAGGTTAACAGGTAGTGTACATACGTATATAAATACATACAGATATATACAAATATGTATATATATATATATATATATATATATATATATATATATATATACACACATATATATATATATATATATATATTACAAAACACACACACATATACATATACATGCATACATATTATATTATATAAATGTATATATATATATATATATATATATATATATATATATATATATATATATATATATATATATATATGTAAGGTGGTTAAATAGTAAGTTCAAATAAAACCTTTCGAAGAGAGGGAAGGGAAGTTTTGTCCAACAAAAACCAACAAATATATAAAATAATACTCATTTATATGATGAATCCCAGTACCCTATCATTTTTCCTCAGATTATCAAAATTTTCCGATAAGCAATTTACCATAAAGAAATCTAGGAGCAAAACACATCAAGCGCGAAATTAGATAGTCAATAAAATACATAGCAGGATACAGAGGGCAAGCAGGAAGAGAGAGAGAGAGAGAGAGAGAGAGAGAGAGAGAGAGAGAGAGAGAGAGAGAGAGAGAGCTGTGAATATTTTCTTTGACATCGTTCCGCAGATGTCGAGGATTTGGTAGGGAAATCCTCGGTATAAGCTGAGATGCAAACTGCCAAAGGGATATAAGCACGCCGAATGTGGTAGGGGGGAGGGGAGGGGGAGGGAGAGAGGGAGAGAGATAGAAGAAGGGTGGGCTGGGTAGAAGGGGCGGAGGGACTGGCTTGTATAACATGGTTTTCGGGATGCTGAGCGCATAAGAAGGATACGAAGGTAAAAAAGTTAGAGAGAGAGAGAGAGAGAGAGAGAGAGAGAGAGAGAGAGAGAGAGAGAGAGAGGGACAGAGAGAAAGAGAGAGAGAGACGGATGTAGGTCTGAAGTGATGTTAATTCAGAAGCAGGGTCAAGTGCAAACTACGTATACTAAGAGTTATAAGTTGAAATTTAAAACATTCAAAATGTCTGAACAGTAAGCTAGGATTATGATTATATTTATGTTAATCTCTTTCTCATCTGCCCTTACGAAAAAAAATAAAATAAAATTACAGGAAGACCAGTTCCAACATCAGCACCGGACAAAGGAAACAAAAGTTGAATAAAAACTGATAAAAAATCATAAAATAAATTACTCAACGAATTACAGTACTAAGGTCTATTTTAATTAGTAATTTTGAAAATTCCCTCAGGATAATCATGAGTTGTTCGAACAGTCTCGTATTTTCACAGCCGTCAAGAACCGTCGCAACCTAACAAAAGGAAAAGAAATCCTTTGTTGCAGTTCGAGAAAAGTTTTTTTTTTATTGTTATTATTTGGTAATGGAGTCTGGGAACTTATATTTGAATTAGCTTATCAGTTGAAGATAGCTTTCATGATTTTCTAGATTTATACTAGAGTGTAGTGATTATAACTAACTGTTAATAGCTTTAGGATAACATTACAGTTATCTTTGCGATGAAATAACGACTGTGTTTATGAAATTTCCCATACAAAATAACTCTCCATCTCGGATGTCACGTAAAATGAGTTTTACTACCAAGGAAAATCTACAGCTAAAGCGAATACGATGTTTTTAATATTCTGAAAAACTCTAAGCAAACGACATCTTGACAGTTTCATCTGCACTTCCTTTAGTGGTCTCATACAATCTGGATATGATGAGAACATCAGGTTGGGCACAAGCTGGATGGTTTGAGTAGCTACCCAAAAGAATGTGCCTGAATGTTTGGTTATGATATAAGTAAAATAAAAGCTTCCAATATACGCAACCCCATTTCAAAAGATAAAATGTTTCAGCTTTTCACATAGGATTTTTGTAATATTGACAGCAAAGTATTCTAAATGTAAATGTATGCAATTCGAGATTTGTTGTAATCTTCTGTAAATTATTTATTGAATAAAATCTTAAAGAAAAAAAATCAAGAGGAAAGAAGGGAGAAATCCTCAGGTGTTAATCAACAAACTGGAGATTATCAAAATTGTTTGACTTGATTTCCTGCGCAAAAAATATATAGTTTGACAAATGGGAGGAAATAAGTGTGGCTTTGTAAAGATCCATTAGCAGCTCCTAAAGCAAATCGAGTAATAACTAGGTTTGAACGGGAGAAACGATGCGAAAAAATGACCGAATCATTAGCGAATATCATCAA
>NC_089751.1:31692860-31700360 GCF_040412425.1 Macrobrachium rosenbergii | reverse complement strand
GAGAGAGAGAGAGAGAGAGAGAGAGAGAGAGAGAGAGAGAGAGAGAGAGAGTTCTGTCTCTTCAAAATGGACTCCCATACAACCACGCAATTCTGTAAAACTAAAACTAAAATAAACATCGAACGTAACAAGAAACAAATGAATGATACAAATTATGTGACATATATATAGAACTAGCATCACTCTTCGCAGCCTCAACCTGTTCCTAACATTGGAAACTTAGGTTCAGCGCGGCCACAAAGGAGAGTATCCTTTGTGATTTATGAGCCAAGTGTGGCAACAACCACTTTCAACTACCAACAACCACTTTAAACTTTATTCAAGTCTCTTTTTACCGGCTCCAAACACATTTGGAGTCTATCTAATCTAGAGGAAAAATGGTGACTCGTTCTCATTCCGTTCCAATATAATATTTAGCTGATACTGCATTTTGATTAACTTTACTCTGCGCCTTAACAAGGCTTGAGAAAATATCTGGAACAACTAATAAAAGCTAATTTACTTAGTCTTGAGAAAATCCAGTCGATTAATATAGAAAACAAACCAAAGATAGCTGAGAGTTACGTTCACCTTGTGTACCAGATATCACCGTTACTTTCATAATGAACATTAAAAAGAAAACAAGGATGAACAGAAAAAACTCCAATCATTTCATTACAATATAAACCATGTACGCCTGATAGTCTACTGAAGTTGATTATGTATATCTTGAAAAAAAAAAATAAAATAAAATAAAACAGTAAGTAAATACAAGAGTTATTTTCGTCTCTGGAAAACCCCAGGGGAGACACTAAACAAGGAGCGTTCTGAAGGCGATGGGTATCAGGTTAAGACACGCCCTGTGAATTCTCGGCGGCCATATAATATTAATCAAGAACACAAACACAGGGGCTACTTCGGTATAATTACTTACTCCTTCGGAGGAGCACATGCAGATCTAGGCTGCTGCAAAGGGTCACCAACCTGGAAGATATTCAAAAAGAACACCATCAGTGTTTAAGATTGAAAGAGCTGGTTAATTCAAACATAAAACAAATGAGCAAAAAAAAAAAAAAAATGAATAGGCAACCGTGAATTTGTGTACCATCTACTTCTGTACGTGAAACAATATGAATTATATATATATATATATATATATATCTATATATATACATATATATATATATATATATATATATATATATATATATATATATATATATATATATATATATTTTTACACACATATATATATATATATATATATATATATATATATATATATATATATATATATATATATATAATGTGTATATATATATATATATATATATATATATATATATATATATATATATATATATATATATATATATATATATATATATATATATAATATAATATGTGTGTTTGACACGTTTGTGTGTATAAGAATAAAGGCAAACAAATTACTCATAAAAAAGATAAACCTAACCTCTTGATGTCACAACATTTATATATCTTATAAAGAATGATCAGGATACCGCAATATGACAGCCCAGTCTTCGATAGCCCAGCCTTCTAAAAATAAACAGAAAAATGTTTTGACCGTCTTGCCATAAATAAAAGGAACAAATCACATAAAGCTATAAAGAGAGTGATAAACTTGAAATTCCTAAGTCGATTTCTTTTATAGCGCTCGGGGAATGCCAAACTGATGGGTAGGAAAAATATGCCACTTAACCCTCCCATTCCCTTCTAAATACCTGAGGTCTCATTCAATCTATATAGTGTTCAATTTTCATGTTAAAATTTGCCAGACTCGACATCAATTTTCCTTGAGGTTTCAGCCAATTTTATTAATAACATTAGGGAAGGAATTATATTACTTGATTTACTGATATAATTTTACAAGAGTCTCAATCCAAAATTAACTACTGTTGCATAAAAATTTCGTACAACTTAGCCTTGCACTGTACAACAAATACAACGTTTTTGAAAGATAAATAACGAAATTGTAACCTAAGTGTGTAAGACAGAAAGAAAACTGAGAAATACAAAATCACCTTATCGTAAACAGGTACATTTTGGCGTGAATGTTCGGAGCTGCCTTCCCATCATCGCTGTAAATATTGATGAATCTAATTTTATGAGCTTTCAGGCAGCACCGTGTTTATTCAGTTATATTTCTATTCAATAATTGCAGAGTCTCAGCTTTGCCACAATGTGGTTTTGGTGTCCTATCTGTAGTTATTTTTACTGTCTATTCCTTTACTGTCAGCTGGCTACATAGCATCCCCAGAAAACCACCAAATTCTACATTTACTCTGAGATTTGTATTCCCAAGTCTGTTGAGCTCCGTGGGAGTTTTCTATCTGCTGCCAGGCTATACAATTTTTCTGCCTGCCTCTGTATCCCCTGATTTTCAATTTTTTTTTTTTTTTGAGATGTATGAATCACGTTCTTGAGAGCTACAGCTATACAATGGAACCCTTGACAATCATCAAAGCCATACAAGGGGATACCATACACTCCAGATGATAGTCCTCGCAGTTTTATAAAAAGGATAATGATAATCCTCACAGTAGTCTTATTCTACAGTTAATGATATTCCTCACAGCTTTACAATGGTGCTGATGGTAATCCTCACAGATCTATAACACGTATGATAAGACTCGTGAGATAAATACTAGTATAGCTTCTGATAATCCTCACACCTATGATAATTCTCCAGAGCTAGGGATATCGTCACCTATGAAAGTGTATCTTAGTTTAACCAGACCACTGAGCTGGTTAACAGCTCTCCTAGGACTGGCCCGAAGGATTAGATTTATTTTACGTGGCTAAGAACCAACTGGTTACCTAGCAACGGGACCTACAGCTTATTGTGGAATCCGAACCACATTATGACGAGAAATGAATTGCTATCACCAGAAATAAATTCCTCTCATTCTTCATTGGCCGCTCGGAGAGTCGAACGCTGGGTTAACAGCGTGCTAGCCGAAAGCTCTACCCATCCCTCCAATGAAGAACTTACCACTGAGATGATGATAACCCTCACAGGTAAACAGTTATAGCTGGTGATCGTACGCCCAGCTACCAGCAGGGTTGATGACCAGCCTCAAAAGCATACAACGGGCTGATCTTATTCGTTACTGTTCTATAACTAAAGATGATAATACTCCTTACATCTATACAACAACCAGAAAAGGGTCCGATGATAATCTGTAAAGATATAAAAATGTTCCGTTGATAATCTTCACCACTTTCAAAATCCCAGATTATAACTCTTTATAAGTTTACAAAAGAGCTAATGATAACAATTTAAGCTATGTAACACTGATGATCACCATTAGTCACATACAATCACAGAAGATGAAAATTCTTACATCTATACTGGATTCATGAAAAGCCTCACATATATATAACAAGCTAATAAGAATACTCATACATATACAAATATAGCTGATCATAAGCCTCACACTTATACAAATATATCTGATAATAATCCCCATACCCATACAAATACCGCTGATGATAAGCCTCCAAAGTATACAAATATAACTGATGATAATCCTCCAAAGTACACAAATATAACTGATGATAATCCTCCAAAGTATACAAATATAACTGATGATAATCCTCCAAAGTATAAAAATATAACTGATGATAATCCTCCAAAGTACACAAATATAACTGATGATAATTCTCCAAAGTATACAAATATAACTGATGATAATCCTCCAAAGTATACAAATATAAATGATGATAATCCTCCAAAGTACACAAATATAACTGATGATAATCCTCCAAAGTATACAAATATAACTCATGATAATCCTCCAAAGTACACAAATATAACTGATGATCATTCTCCAAAGTATACAAATATAACTGATGATAATCCTCCAAAGTACACGAATATAACTGCTGATAATCCTCCAAAGTACAAAAATATAACTGATGATAATCCTCCAAAGTACACAAATATAACTGATGACAATCTTTCAATGTACACAAATATAACTGATGATAATCCTCAAAAGTATACAAATATAACTGATAATAATCCTCATACCTATACATCAGGGATCATGATAATCCTTATAGTTATGCGGCTAAGCTGATGAAAGTCCTCACAGCTATACAAAGCTATACAAAAGCAAAGTGTAACGTTCACGCTTATACAACTGAGTCTGATGACAACCGTGACAAAGCTATACAGGCTAATGAGACTGAAGATAATCCCCAGGCTATGCAACATGGCTATTGATAATCACCACAGCTAAATATTTCAGAGGACTGATGATAACCTTGATATTTTGAATGCTTGGATCCCTCATGAACTTGGTGGATTTCAAGCATACGGTAGTCTCGATATTGATGCATTATAGGGAAGCCATAAAAAAAGATTATAGATAAAAACGAAAAAAGCAAAAACTCGAATCAAACCTGATAATCAGTTGTTGAACAACGTAAATAACTATTTTTATTAAAATTTATTCTTTTAACCCAGATACACAGACAGCTATATAAACATATAGGCAGACTGAGAGGGCATTTTGCGACGACAGTGAAGTGAACATCCGATCTTATGAATAGGAGATGAATCCCAATAGTATTCACCCTATTTCTTTCCCCCGAATCAATGCATAACCAGTTCAGATTCCGAGAATCGAAGAGCGCACGCTGGGTATTTGATATTAATATATACGGTCACTGTTACCACAGTTAATGCATACTAAACCGTAATCCCTAAAGAACATATCCAGCGCCGACGGAACTCATCCGAATGTGTGGGAGGAACAAAGAGATTCGGATAACTTAGATTCAGATCCCTTTGTTCCTCTTCGTTCAAAGTTCCACACATGGCAAAAGCCGAGAGAGAGAGAGAGAGAGAGGAGAAGAAGAGGAAGAAGAAGAAGAAGAAGAAGAAGAAGAAGCAAATATCACTCAAAATGATGGAAGGAAACGAGAGACAGAGAAAGATATATAAAAAATCTACTCAAGCTAATCTATAATGATAACGTGTGTGTGTGTGTGTGTGTGTGTGAGAGAGAGAGAGAGAGAGAGAGAGAGAGAGAGAGAGAGAGAGAGAGAGAGAGAGTTATTTTGTTTAATACTGCTTTATCACATGATACTTAAATCTGATGTGCATTGACATTTGCCTTTAAAACTTATAATTTTCTACAGTTTGCACGGTTGTTATTCTATAAATTTTTGACAGCTCGATACTTTTTACCTATTATCTATTCATTAAATTAATATGAATTTATTTTATACGATTATAGAAAATCAGAAAATTTTTGAATTAAAAAAACAAAGAAAATACTCTATTCACTTTAATTAAATTTCTTCCCCCTATGAAGCTCACATTCAAGAAATATGTTATCGGATTCATTCTTTATACTTATATTTATGAAATGCATTCAACAGCAACAAGTTATCAATATTAAGAAAAATACATCTCCAATAATAATAATATAATGGTAATAATAAGAGGCACCTATTTTTGAAGAACAAGCAAATGGAAATTAATTTGACGCGGAAGCTTCCACAAATAAAATGCCCACATGCGAAGTAATGCTCTGGAATCTCCTTACTCACAAAGAACATACTCTCCACTCCCCGTGAAAGAAACATTCTCCAATAAGTGACTTTTGGTAAACGAGACAAGAATATTTCTCTCCGTGTGACAGTAACTGATGACGTATTTCTTTTCCATGTGATACGAAAAAGCTGTTTTAATTATCAAAAGAACTATCAAAGACTCAGTTAACATTAACTGAGTAGTATTTCTTTTCCAAATGCTACGTAAATGTTGTTTTAATTATCAAAAGAACTATCAAAGACTCAGTTAACATTAACCGAGTCGCATTTCTTTTCCAAATGCTACGAAAATGTAGTTTTAATTATCAAAAGAACTATCGAAGACTCAGTTAACAATATTAACTGAATCGATGGCACGGTTACGTTATGGTGCAGAAATCGCTAGTCATGGATTTATTACTCCATCCCCAATAATCTGGAGCTGCATCAGATGACATTGGGGAGGATTAAACAACTGTAAGATCTCATCTTCAGTGCCAGTCACCAAGTCACTAGCAAAGACAGGAAAAGGTACCAGATTATAATTTCAATGTCCAGTAACTGCTAGGGTAGCAGACCTAGGACACCGCAACATTTCAGCAGTTATATTCTGCAGCCCTTATTCCGTCCAAATAACTGTGAAAGTCAAGTATACAACCTTCGACGACTAAACCAAACCGTACACAAGCAAGGGCCACATCATTAAATTAGACAAAAACAGCTCACTTAACAATTGTGACCGTACATCTAGTGTGAAACTTTCAAGATCATAGAGTCAAACAAGTAATGAACAGTTTTTATAAGAATATTGGCTATCGCCACAGAAATAACTTTATTCAAAGCATATACCAATAATTAGGAAAAGATTCGTTCTTTTTTCAGGAATTTCATCGACATGTTTGAACACAGACTCATCGTATAGTTTACCTTCCTGTTTCAGAAGTACAGCAACGAAGCAACGACTTACTTCATACTCATGCATTGTGGATAAATCTCGAATATCTCTATATTATTTACAGTCTATTAATGTCATCTCTATACTCTTTATAATTCATTTCTGAGCTGCCTTTTCTTTGCGGATGAACAGTGTACAATGGCACTTTGTCACATGAATGAAACATACATATACTAAGAGATATACTGTATCATGAATAATATAATCATAAGTCCCCGAGTCCCAGTAGGCTCCATATCCAACGCTGATTGCGTTCCGTATTAATGCCTAATTACTCAAATTTGGTTCCCTTCCAGAAATTAATTATTTAAGAATGTACACGAGTCTTCCATCACACCAATTTCTTGAATGATTTCTGGTCTCTTATTAAACCTCTGGGGATGTCACTCCTGTGTCTATCTTTGAGGAATAATAAATCCGATTTATAATGTCTATTGACTCGTATGATATAACAATAAATCACACTGAAATATGTTGGTGAATGTTGCGGAGCAAATGGAATATATATATTAGCGGTCTGGTTTAATCGACATGCATGATTAATGGAATGTCTATGCAGTTGAATGAGTGTTTAAACGGTAACTGTTTGGTGAACTTGATATATATATATATATATATATATATATATATATATATATATATATATATATATATATATATATATATATATATCATCTGCAACGATCTCTGAACAAAGATCAGTTCGCGTTTATATATAACCTGAGCTAAATACAGAGTTTATAGATTTCCTGTTGTTTTAAGAAAGAAAACCACCTGTGTAAAATGTTGGAATTTGTACATATGCACTGAGAAATTCTGATAATAATCAGTTTTAATTCTGTAATAACGGAAAAACAAAAACACGAATGTTTTTCGCTTAACCATGGTGAACAAATAAAGCAAGTGCAACCCACTTCTTTATAAATACACCTTACAAATAAATCCTTTCCAGTAATCTTCAATTCACTACGTAGGCCTACCAAGTCAAGAAGATATGT
>NC_089751.1:31680360-31690360 GCF_040412425.1 Macrobrachium rosenbergii | reverse complement strand
TTATTATTATTCTTATTCAGAAGATGAATCCTATTCACATGGAACAAGCCCACAGGGGCCACTGACTTGAAATTCAAGCTTCCTAAGAATATGGTGTTCATTCGAAAGAAGTAACACACGGTAATGGGAAATACAGAAAGAAGAGATCTCACTAATTAAAAAAGAAAAAATAAATTAACAAATTAATAAACAGGTAGAAACGTAGTAAAATGCAAGGACAATAGTGTCAGGGTAGTTATGCATTACTTCTTCGCTCAAACTTTTGAAGTTCCAATCGCACGACGCCCAAAGGGAGGCTGTTCCACAGTCCAACGGTGTGGAGAATAAAGGACCTCTGGAACTGAGATCCAATCGCACGACA
Source organism: Macrobrachium rosenbergii (assembly GCF_040412425.1). Lineage (NCBI taxonomy): Eukaryota > Metazoa > Arthropoda > Malacostraca > Decapoda > Palaemonidae > Macrobrachium > Macrobrachium rosenbergii. Next base: position 31,689,999 of record NC_089751.1, on the reverse strand, counting down.
TCCTCGGGGAGACTGTTCCACAGCCTAACGGTGTCAGAATAAAAGACCTCTGGAACCGAGACATGATCTTAAACCATACTATTTTCCTTAAAACGTGACTATTCATTGCTTCAGAAGCTACTCTAATCATACTAAATAAAAAGAAACGGCTATTCTACTCGTAATATACATTCGGTCAGCGGTTCCTTTGCAGGAAAACCGAACTTGCCTACTTCCGGTCAATAAATGCACACCGGAAACTGTAGCTCCACGTTGGAATATTTCAGTTCCTTAATTTTAAAATATCTATCACATCTGATTTATCTTTACTTTTATCATTTTGGGCAGGACATTAGCACCTCTTATGAAAGGAAACATGAATTATCTTTCCTCAAGGGAAAAGCCGTATCTGCTATCCTAGGCCTTTACTAACTTTATTCCTTTATAAATTTTGAAATTTAGCCGAGTGCCATCGTTCGTGCAGCCACTTATTCATCAAGCGACAAAGGATCTTGCAAACTGAACTGCATGCTGCACAGTTTTCAACAGGATGTTGCTAACGTCACAAGGAGTATATCTCTGACTAAGGAAAGAAAAGCAAATGGGAAGTCAAGTAAAATCCAACGGTGACCTTTCAAACATTACTAACATTAAAGAAGGAAACACGCCAGAGACGTTCTTCCAGGATTGAAATAAAAGAAAAAATAAGCACAAAGACAGACTGTAGAATGAGATACTCGATAAATTCAGCGAACTGCCAGTGATATTAATCTCCGAGTGCATATATAACCTCCCACCTTGGCCCAACAGTCAAGTTTCTTACTATCGCAATATAAAAGATTACCAAGGCGGAACTCGCTGAACGATACTGTATCCTTTAAAGGAAGAGGAACAAGTGAGAGCGAGTTGGGAGGTGGAATTAAGGGTTAGAGAGAGAGAGAGAGAGAGAGAGAGAGAGAGAGAGAGAGAGAGAGAGAGAGAGAGAGGCCTTTACATGTCTCTAAGCAAGATTATCATAAAAAAGGAATTTTTTAACTGAATGGGGTGAGTTCGTGTGTGTGTGTCTGTGTGTGTGAGAGAGAGAGAGAGAAACAATTCTCATATGAGCGTCATCAAATTCGGAGCGCTCAGAACAAAGACCAATCTTTTATAACAGCCTTTATCTTGTAAGACTCATAATTTTTGTCCTATGTTCAGATAATATTCAATTTACACCTAAGGATAACATCCTTCGACTAATGTATCAGTACTCATATGTTCATGTATAAATCATTAATATTTCTATTCTTACTACTAATGATCAAGACGCGAAATGTCCTTACCTCTTTACTTCTTAACAGAATCCACTGTAGACGGAGTTCTATTTTCCGTCTCACTGTCATTTAAAACAGATCGTATCTCACTTTGCTTTATGAAAGACTACGTGGAACGACCCTGTTCATCAGACGTTACACGAACCACGAAGAAGCCCTATTCAGCCAAGTTACATGAATCACGCAGCGAAATCAACCAATAGTCTCCGATCTCACCATTACTCATTCTGGTCCGGCTCCTGGGAGCCGAGAAACCTTGTCATTGAACCTGATATACCTGTAAATCATTCATCTGAGCGTGGCTGGCGGCAGCCTTAAGAACCCTCGCGCGGCCGCTCCTCAATCACGGCTTTCATTAACTCCCCGGCAATTAACCTTTCACTATCTGTGTGATTACTCTATCACGGCTCCAACTGACTCTGCTCCATTTGCAATTACCTATTTTTACATGCAAGTCCAAGGAACCTTTTCGAATGAAGTCGCATACAGCCTCTCACGGACGTCATTTCAACCACCGTTATATTGTACGACGGTATTGAGAGTCGAACATTGTCATGCTTCTAATGATTACACAGTCATCAGCAGCTGGGTGTACTTTCAACTTCTTCATCGTCTTCATCGTCTTATTACTTTTAGCTCTAACTACTACAATTACCATGGATTAAGTCTCTATAGCGGCAATCTTACAAACATTACACCTGCCTATAGGGCTGTTATAGTGAGCTTTTAATTCACATTCCTAATATAGAATCAGAGGCAACGTTTGGCCATCACTGAAGGACTGTATATTTTGTTCCTTCGTGGCCATATGACTGGTTCTTTTAGTCCAGTGGATAGAAAGACACTACCTAGGGTGATCCAGCCCCACCTCTTCAAGGTCATTTTGTAAAAAGCAACATATAAAAAAAATAAGAGGAAAACTGAAATGTGGATGATTAACAAGAGTTAAGAAGCATATTAAGCCATCGCCCTGAAATGACACCGTTAGTATTTTACAGAATATAACTTGATCAGGCATGATTTAATGATGAGAGCAGAAAGTGGACATCAGATCATATGAAACAAAAGAATAACTTTGAAGACTTCATTCGAACCCACTTACAGACACCTGAAATGATTTCAAACATGGCACGTTTTGTAATTTTTTTTTATTCCACGTGTGCGCGCATCTTACTGTTTAATCCCTTCCAACTACAAGCAAGATCTAAAGACCTTGACCACAAGAATTAAAAAAACTTGACACAAGGCCCCGTTTTCTCTATTTACACGCTGAAAGACAATCACTTACAGTTAAACAGGCAACCGCTCTTATTTTCCTCCACAAGATTTTGCTAACATGAGGAAACACTTCTGGTATAAAAGGGGTATATATAAAGGTGAAGAATTAGATCAGAAGCACAGACAAAAATTATACACTCATTTGAGTAGCCAGCATATGGCCACCGAGTTCAAGATGATATAGTATTATGTTGTTGTTTGTTTCTGAACCACCAAGAAATAAAAAAATAATCCATCAAAAGTATATTATACAATACACTAGAGGTTGCTTAATCACAGCAAACGGTAAAATATAGAATCCTCTGAACATATCATCACTCTCTCAGAATAGTTCTCGACTATCGACTTAATCTTGAGACAGACTTGACATCAGCGTCTTATCTCTGAGCCTTCAAAGCTCAACACTGACAAATTCTATCAAGGCGATCTCAATCTCAAAGGCTCGATAAAGACCACAGCCTCTTCAGTGAATCTCGAATTTTTTACTCTTCAAAGATTATCAAGTCAGATAACACAAATATGTCACTCATGTTTATTTACTTTATGTACTGAATTTCCAGCGACTGACACTGGCAACATTAAAAAAGAAAAAAGGTTGCAGTTATTTACGTGTAACTACAGATAAAAAAATTAACATTTCTATTAAATTTTTTCACAGTTCAATTTTCCTGTATCCCACAAACATCTTCACAAATTAATGGTTCTAGCGACTTACAATTCAGAGGTATTTGTTCAAGTGTGACTTTCCTTTTACATGGGTGCCGAAAGCCACCTAAATAAAAAAACTATACAATATTTATAAGTCTTTATTTATGACAAGAATTATAAGATGAATGTATACTTAACTCTTGAGTTGCTTGTTTTCACGAAAACCTAATAATTCAGATCAGTCTTACCCCTTTACATGAAGCCAAAGTTCCTTCTTGAACGCTGGCTGATAGTTACGTCTCTCTCTCTCTCTCTCTCTCTCTCTCTCTCTCTCTCTCTCTCTCTCTCTCTCTTGATCATTATATTCCTTGAGGACCACTGTTAATAAAAACCCGGGGACATACAATAAAACCTCAGATATTACTGAGTATTCGTCGCCTTGAATCGTGTAATCATCGTGAAAAAATACGTTCTTTTGAAGTTAATTTTCTGAACCTTGAACCTACCCTCTCAATGGAATAAAACGACGCATTTCCAACAACTACCAAAAAAAAAAAAAAAAAAAAAATCTTGCTACTGACTACTGTATAGAATTCACACATATTTCATTTATTTTAAAAACAATATCTAATCGCATTATACGATTAAGAAACGCGTTTTTATCTGAAGTTCTTCCTATTGTTATCAATTAAAGTCTAAAAGGAAATTAACACGCAAAGCAAGTCTTCCACAAAACACCACACTAGTACAAATATTAAAGACGAAAATTTGGACAAAAAAAAAAAAAAAACCTATGATTACCACTATCATCTTCCACTCACTTGCAAGGCAGGATTCCACAAAATAGAAGTCATAAACAGGAAGAAACAAATAAGGGAAAATAAAAAGAAAAAAACATAAACCGCGAGATATTACTAAAAGTATGAATATATGCAAACGTAATCTGAACACAAAAGCCATAAAAGGACATCTGATAAGATGACTGGTTTGATATTATAATCTGGCGCGAATTCACTCGTTTCAAAATTTATTTTTAGTTGTAACGCCAGATAACCCACAATTAATTAATCAATCAATCAAAATTTATTTTACGTTTACCAAAACTCTTAATTACACTTAAAAAGGCAATATTAAGGGAAGGGGAGAGAGGGGGAGGGGATTAAGTGTCACCATATTTAGACTATTTATTCCTCTCTCTCTCTCTCTCTCTCTCTCTCTCTCTCTCTCTCTCTCTCTCTCTCTCTCTCTCTCTTCATATTCGAAAAACACAAAGCGCACTATTCACAACAAACAACGTAAATATACAAGAATAACTTTTCATTAACGCACAACGAGTCATTTTATGTAATGCATTTAGCCCTACACAATGAGAACGAAATGAAACACTGAATGTTTCGATATATCCAAATAAATAAAAGAAATATATCGTCTTCTGTCGACAGAAAACTTACAAATCAGAGCAAATGGAGGACTGCTTATACACAAAACACAAATTTAAAAGTGTATATTCGAACAGGTGTTAGGAATTGTATACGTTCGCCCATTCGCACAGAAAAAATGAAACAAAAATAAATAGATAAAACATACATGGTATACAAATCTGAAACAAACATATCCACTCAACAGATAAAATACTTATCAAATCGATCGCAGACGAACTAAAATACAAGAAAATGTAAAAAGTAAAAAAAAAATAGTGTTTATAAGTTCCGTGAAAGACGAAAGGACTGGAAAATAATAAATGGACGAAAACCGAACAAAAAATGGACAAAAAAGATTCCACAGTTTATGAAAGAATAACATTCTAGAAAGTGTACAAGAAACCTGAGAACTAAGTCGACAAAATAGCCATAAAAGCAGAGACAATTCTAAGGAAGCATGCAAATAATATTCACACGAAAATGATCGTACCTGAAACCGATCGATACACCGTATATCAATGTGACAACAGGATACAACCGCGAAGACACAGTAATTCAATCACGAGAACAATTGTTGAGAATCGGAGCGAAGAATGTAAATCTCACAGGATCAATTCAGTATGAATCAAAGGAACCAAGACCAAAAGGGCAATAAATCACAGAACAAAGAGGGGCATATAACACAAAAGTCGTGTAAAAAGTAAATATGTAAATGAGCCTGAGGGGCTGCACGCAAACATTCATAGCTGCATATAAATGAAAAACACTCCCGTGAGCAGAGAATACTCTACGGGAAAAACACAAACTGGAACATCAGTTTCAATTAAAGGAAAAGCATTGGCAATGAAAATATGCATTATATGAGATATCGACAGTCGATAACAAATTTGACACCATTCATTAAGCATCGAGACATTTCATACGTCAGCATATGAGAGAGAGAGAGAGAGAGAGAGAGAGAGAGAGAGAGAGAGAGAGAGAGAGAGAGAGAGGGGGGAAACAACTGGATAAACTAAAAAAAATAATGCAAGGCGATCATATCCTAGGCACAAATACAAACCGTTAGAAAAACAAAAGATGATGACGCAGAGAAATGAAAGCGAAAGAAAAGATAAATCCCAGGCACAAAAGGAAGGGAATGATCCTGAAACAAAAACGGAGGGGTAGACGGGAAGGGACAGATAATTCCGGGGCAGCCCCATCCCATTCCGCGTCTTCCGTCTTCCTTTAGACAGGCGTATGACAGTAAGTCGATAAGAGTGAATCAAATTCGCCGTCCCGTGACAGTAACCTTATTCCCCAGCGGCTGAGCCTGATTAATCGGCCGTCACACCTCGCAGGTAAATTGACGAAATTAACAGAGAAAGAAAAACGGGAACTCGTTTTTGTCCGCCGCAATTTCGACGTCGCTGCGCGAAGATAAATGCGCTTTGAGGGTTCATAAAAGGAAAACTAGCGAAATCTTTCCTTTTGCTATTATTATTATCATTCTGAAAGACGCAAATGCACTACGAAAATCAGTAAGGGCAAAGTGGAGAAATCTTGATTATTATTATTATTATTATTATTATTATTATTATTATTATTATTATTATTATTAACACATAGAATAATGCACTGTGACCAGTAAAAAACGTAAACTTATTAAATATAATTATTATTATTTTTTTATTATTTATTATTAAATTCACGAATTTGATCGTAAGGATAGTGGTACTGATATTTTAACTTGCGCATATTCTTTTATAAAGTATCGACTTTTCCATTAACTGGTTTATAGCCTCAGCCTGTGAATTTAAATAAAGCAGGTGTGTGTGTGTGTGTGTGTTTGTGTGTGGCACACACTCATATATACATATTCCACAACAATGCAATACCCCTCCAGGACAAATATATAAAAAAAAATACATGATGTGATAAAGTAGTTAAACAGCTGACAATCAGTCATTAAGATGGCCTCATTCTTCATCCTTATCTTTGAGACGCAGCCGAGAACAAAACCCCTTTAGACACGCCTATCATAATCCATTAAGAGTGTCATCACCGATCCATCGATATAAGGGCTTCCCTCTCTCTCTCTCTCTCTCTCTCTCTCTCTCTCTCTCTCTCTCTCTCTCTCTCTCTCTCTCACCCTTAATCTCTCTCTCTCTCTCTCTTACTCTTAACAATCACGATCGATTAGCATTGTTCTCAACAGCACTCAAGTGATGGCGATTCTGAAATCGAGGTTTCACTGGAAACGCATTCCCCGTCAGAATTTTGAACTTGAAATAAGAGGAGAAATCCTATTGACTTTTCTATAAATACCCCTTAAAACCTATAGGCAAAGTTTTCGTGGAAAGAATTCACATAATGATTCAAAATGCGTAAGTTTTTCTCAAAATATTTCTGAAGATCTGGAGACCACAGATATCTAGTAAGAAATTCGTTGGGGGGAGGAAAGACAAAATTTTTTATATGCTTGTATTCAGTCTTCTTACCGATCAAGCAGGAGCCTATTGTAACAAATTCGTTGTTACCTTTACGTAGTGTATTCAAGAGACATTTTGTTAATGGAAGTGTGGTTTTACATATTCTAAAGCATTCTTTGAAAAAATTAAATCATCAAACTTACGGTAGATCTCATACTCTAGGGAGAGCTGTGTTATATCAGCGTGATAATCCTTCAGATCTCCTTTAGAAACGGTGATCTCTTAATCAAAATTAAAGCCGTAATTCAGAAGACGTCTTACAAACAGAAAACCCAACGACACGGTCAAAATTTGTAATCGGAAAATCGAGTCAGAATCTTACAGTACAAAGCAAAGTTATGATCGACTTTAGCTAGCTGGAATAACAAAGGAAATAAACTACCTGTGTCTGTGTTTGCTTGTATTGGACCATAAGTCTATGCTACTTAAGGTGGAATATCACTAAAAAATAAAAATCAAACAAAAATACAATTGAGCAAATGCCTGAATGGGAATTTTGGAGGGTGAGGGATTCTTCCTGAAACTTGCCAGTGTTGGAGTGTTTACAAATAGGGAGGAACAGCCAAAGCTGTTTGCTGAAGCAACTGAGTTTCCTGGAGACACCTGCAATACATTTAGGGAAGTTAAATATTATACGAATGATCGAGTAATATCTGTGAAAAAATGGAGTCGTAATCTTCTTCTCAGCTTAGTCCCGTTTCAATACGAGGTCGCCGTTTTGGATGAGCAATGCCTATGATAATACACGACAGGTTATGATTTCACCAACTGATAGACTATTAAGTAAGGAAGTTTGGCATCCTTATGTCAATAATAAAAAAATATCAATTATATACTTATAAAATTATATGTTACGAATATGTTCACTTAAGGAAACGCACACTGATATCGCTAGTTCCAGACAGGAATCTGGACTGCAGTGCATTCGGTCTTAATAATTTCTAATCATTTGATTAGTTTGTACTTCATTTCATCTCCGAAAGAAAAGAAGCCTTAATTGTCACTTGCATTTCGTCAGCACATAAACAACCTTGTTCATATGCTTTGACAGAGAGGAATGTGAGTGGAACGGTAGTGACTACAATGACGAAACTGTATTTTTTAAAAAAAAGAAAAACTACAAGAACAGCCGTTCAAGATAGGTTCACATATTATCTCATTAAATTCATACCTAGCTCGGATAACAGAGGACTGTGAGTACTGGTTTAAGCTGCAACAAACGTTGGTGCAATCGGAATTGCGATAATGAGACCTAAAATCCCACGGGACACGCATAAACCGTTTGATTCACTTTCAGCAGGAGTTAATACAGTATATTACATCCACGCTATTCCGACAGGTACCGGTAGCCTTACAAAATAGTTTTCCATACACCCCAACTGGCTACCTGACCTGGAAGTCCTACGGTGTTTTAATCAATTGCAGTGAATTAAATGAGTTACACATAGTATTCATTCACAGAACATCAGCGATCCAGTTAGACCAAGGGCACTACCAATCAAACCGTTGCTTTAACAAAGAATTGGACAAGGATTTATACGAAAAGGGTGGTAGGCATCCAAAGTGGCCAAAGAAAAATAATCAAACTGACAAACAAAATGCAAAATAATTGTTCACAAGAATAAACCAAGCCTTTTGGATTGCTACATGAGAAAGAGCACCCTTCTGGATGATAATAATAATAGTAATACAATGACACCGCATATTCGGTTCTGGGACTTACCCAAAATCCATTCATAGACAGAAAAACACAGCAAAGCAAAATGATTTAAATGCGTGCCTAAGTACAGTTTGAATGCCTCCTGAAGTGGCTGTACGAATGCTGGCCTGAGTGCCATCACGAGTGGTCAGCATTAATTGAATTACCATATGAAAAAACCTGATATTATTAATTTAATATTTTGACGACACAAAAAAAGAATAGCAGACAATGGGCAGTGTGATCTCAAGCTAGAAAGTTTTCTAGTAACTTTGATTATGTAAACTTTGAACCACACAATCATTCCTTTTGACAAAACTGTGAATGTACATCCTTAAGTGGCAGGATTTTAAAGGTCTAAAATCCTGTCACACCGTGCCCTAAAAGGCAAACACTGGCCTTAAAGACCAAACTCCAAGCACCTATATACCCAAGCTAGGATCTGGGGAAACCAGGCAGTGGTTACTTATGACTCAGGTGACAGACTATGGGGGTCCCAAAATCGCCCATCCCTAGCTGACAAAAACAACTAAATTAAAACGACTCTAGCAAGAATAAGTAATTAATATTTTACACGAACACACAATTGAGTAAAATATTCCCAACTAAGTCCATAGTAGCTTAAACGAACATTTACTCAAAGACTTATCAGGAACAATACTTCATTCAGCTCTAAAATCCTCTCTCTCTCTCTCTCTCTCTCTCTCTCTCTCTCTCTCTCTCTCTCTCTCTCTCTCTCTCTCTTGCCAAAACCAAAACCAAAGGCAACAAACGTGCTTCCATTTTTTTAGGGAAAATTAAAAGAAAAAAAAATGATCCACTACCACTTA
>NC_089751.1:31657860-31672860 GCF_040412425.1 Macrobrachium rosenbergii | reverse complement strand
ACAAACGATTGTAAACCTCTATCCGGTAAAACAGATTAACACCAAAAATAATCCTATTATTATTATTATTATTATTATTATTATTATTATTATTATTATTATTATTATTATTATTATTATTATTATTATTATTATATGATTTTTCCTGTTCTACTTGCATCAGAACTAGATATCATATAAACATTTTCAATATTATTATCATCATCATCATTACAAACGTTTCCATTTATCAACACCAATAATAATACTATTATTATTATTATTATTATTATTATTATTATTATTATTATTATAGGTTTTTTCCTGTTCTGTTTCTATCAAAACTAAACATCAAAGAACAACTTCAATATTATTACTTCTATCATCGCTGCAAATTTTCCCATTTTTAAACACCAATAATTGTCCGATTATTATTATTACTATTATTATTATTAATATACGTTTTTATTGTTCTATTACGTTTTCCCTGAAGCTAAATATCATATGAACAACTTCAACATTATCATTTTCATCATCACAGAAAATTTTCCCATTTTTCAGCCCATCTGTCTCGCCTCACACAAAGAGAAGATTTATAGCAGTCACGTTCATCCTTTGAACGGGAGATGACTATGATTTATGACTATTGGATTAAGGAAATTAACGCTCTCTGCAGACCAGGAAGGAACACCACTGACAGGGGAAGAGAGACTTGACAGGGAAAAGTGTCTTGCCAGGGAAGAAGACTCATGAGGACGTGAAGAAGAGCTGTATTGCGCTAAATGCGACAAAACGACGACGTTAAATCGACCTTTAATGCGAAGGAAGGGGAAAGGAGGAAGAGGTTAAATTGCGTTAGATGCGAAGAAAGTTGAAAGCAATGAAAACAAGTAAAAAATGCGCCGAAGTTTCTTCGACGCAATCGAGTTTTCTGTATAGTGTATAATGCTGTATGAAACTCTCAGCCACGGCCAATGAAACTTTCAGCCGCTGCCAATGAAACTTTCAGCCACGGCCCGGTGGTGGCCTGTGCTGTTGGCACCTATAGCGGTGCCAGACGCAAGATCATGGTTAAATTTAACCTTAAATAAAATTAAAACTACTAAGGTTACAGGGCTGCAATTTGGTATGTTTGATGATTGGAGGGTGGATGATCAATTTGGAGCCCTCTATCCGCAGTAGTTAAGATCAGAGGGCGGACTGAAAAAGTGCGGACGGACAGACAAATAGCCATCTCAATAGTTTTCTTTTACAGAAAACTAAACGTGTAAAAATGATGGCATGGTGAAACTAGCTACTTAAAATAATTGACAATACATTAAGTGCTCAAAAGGCGAAGTTAAATCGACCTTTCATGCGAAGAATGGAAGAGAAAAAATTGCGTTGATGCGACGAACAGGTTGAGATCAGTCTGTATAATAAAACGAAAAAAAATGTTGAAAGCATGGATCAGATGACAAGAAATGATGACGTAATAAAACTAGATACTGAAGAGTGGAGCAACACATTAAGTGCTGAACGTCCACAGAAAAACTTTTAAATTAAATGAAAAAATCCTAACAAACACAAATATATTCATACCCAATGTTTTACCACAATTTAATACCCTGACGAACCAACTTTCAATTAACTATGAGCATGGAACGACTGAACACCTAAAAATGTCAAAAGCGAGCAAAAAAAAATAAATAAATAAAAAAGTTGTCCTCAAAAGAAAAAGAGTATGAAACGTCATAAAACTAACAAAATATGTAGCCTAAACGATGAAAATATGACATTAAATCGCCTTAAATATAGCGGAAAAAGTGAAGTTAAATTGCATTACCACCACAAAAGTATTAACATCAAAGTGTATCACAACCAAATGGATGAAGTTAAACAGTCTCAAAAGCAACGAAAAGATCAAGTTAAATTGTTGAAAACGCTTGAAAGATTAAGTTAAATCTCCTTAATCCCTTGATAGCGATGAAAAAGATGATGTCAAGTGGTGTTAGGTGGTGAAAGGATGACTTACAATTATAAAAAAAAAACTAAGAAAAGACTAAGTTACATAGCTAAAAGTAATGAAAAGAAGTAAAATTGCGTTAGAAGCGACGGAAAGATGAAGTTAAATTACCTAGATGACGGATAGATGAAAAGAAATTGTAATATTATTATTATTATTATTATTATTATTATTATTATTATTAAAAAATTACTCATAGTAGCATGAGTTTCGAAATGAAGGAAACAAATCCACAGTTATTTATGGGTATGCACAGTATAATTAAAAAATAAATCTCTACAGAGAGCTTTCGGGAATCTGCTCGAGTTCCCTTTTCAATACGCATACCCATAAATATATGTAACTGTGGATTTGTTTCTCCATTATTATCATTATTATTATTATTATTATTATTATTATTATTATTATTATTATTATTATTATTATTATTATTATTATTATTATTATTATTATTATTAGAAAGCGAAGCCTATCCATATGGAACAAACCCACCACAGGGGCCATTGACTTGAAATTCATGCTTCTAAAGAATATGGTGTTCATTAGAAAGAAGGAACAGAAGATAACGGCAAACTAAAGCAACAGTGTGTTGGAAGAGACGAAATGACGTTGTCGAACTGTATTGAAAACGACGAGAAAAATCAATCAGATGCATTAAGAGCGGGGAAAAGATGTAGCTGAATGGCATTAAAAATCTACGAAAATATGGAGCCGGACTGCATTAAGTGACTCAAAAACAGAACACGATGAAAAAGGTCACCGATGGGAGAAATGCAATGTGAATTTCAACACAGACTCAACGCTTTTTTTTTTTTTATCAAAGTATATAAAAAATTCTTAATAACTGGTCTGAAGTTTTCACCGTTTCATTTTCATTTAAACTTAGCAATACGAATTTGACAGAAATACTCGCACATGCAAGAAAACAAAAACAGCTCAATGCACAAAAAGCCTTGAATAAATTTCTCCATTCATCACTAGTTCGAAGCTCGGCGTGTGAAAGATGGAAGTCTGCATTTCATGTCCTATTCAGATTTTCAGAGAATTTCTGTGGAAACTGTATCCCAAAATTCTTGTTGTGACTCGACGAGTTGAGGAATCCCTGATTTATACAGTCACAAGCATACATTTACCTCTTTAGGAACTTGAGATGAATTCTTGGTTTGTATGCTCGAAACAAAGACTGTAAAATGGCTGCGTATTCTTTTACTGTCTTGTACCCTATCCTTGTGTTACATGTACTCTCCCCCGCCACACACACACATATACACTCACACACATACGTGATATATAAACATTTTATATACACATACAAACACACATACATTCATATAACTTACTTCTAAAGTCAATTTGTACTTTTTGGAAAAATTTGACATAAATACCACACATATACACAATGTATATATATATACAGCATGTATATATATATATATATATATATATATATATATATATATATATATATATATATATATGTATATATATATATATATATATATATATATATATATATATAGTATATATATATATATATATATATATATATATATATATATATATATATATAATACAGTATCTGTTCCCAGCTAGAAGCAACGTCCATCTAGCTCTAAAGAATGAGACTGCTCTAATCTACTGTAACATCCCAGCTGATCCGATAAGGAGAGACTAACTGTCTTCTTATGGATGATATATGATACAGAAGTCGACTGGATGGAGAAATATTATCGTTCCTATTTCTTCATTTTGCTTCCGTGTTTCACAATAAATTGAAGGGAAACTTGAATCACATATTTAAGATCCAACAGAATATTCCTTATGAATAATATCAAGGTGATTAATATTAAGGTGATCTCAATTAGCTCATTATCATGACAAGGTTTTCGTTTTATTAAATACTTCAAAACATTGATATTGTTCTGATATTACAATCATACCATAAGTGCTAATTATTTATTTATATTTCTGTAAAATGTTAATGATAATGTCCATGATTGATTAGGTATATGACTATATCCATGATAGATTAGGTATCTATGTTATCAGCACTATCATATTCATTAGGGCAATAACATTCGTTATGATAATAATAATGACAAAATAATATGCACGGGGGCCAGTAAGCTGAGAGAGAGAGAGAGAGAGAGAGAGAGAGAGAGAGAGAGAGAGAGAGAGAGAGAGAGAGAGAGAGAGAGAGAGAGAGAGCTATTCAAATGAGTTTAATCTGGATCATAGGATTATATGAGATATCTGGAGTCAAATTTCCAAACTGTGCAACTCAGTCTGGAGATACAATGAAAATCAAGAAGAATAAGCAACAAGTAAAAAATGCCCCGAAGTTTCTTCGCCGCAATCGGGTTTTCTGTACAGCGTATAATCTAGGCCACCGAAAACAGATATATCTTTTGGTGGTCTCGGTATAATGCTTTATGAGCCGCAGCCCATGAAACTTTAACCACGGTTCGGTGGTAGCCTGTCTTGTATAGATTGTGGTTAACATTAAACTTAAATAAAATAAAAACTACTGAGGCTATAGGACTGCAATTTGGTATGTTTCGTGACTGAAGGGTGGATGACCAACATACCAATTTGCAACCCTCTATCCTTAGTAGATTTTAAGATCTGCGGGTGGACAGAAAAAGTGAGGACAGAAGAAAGTGCGGACGGACAGACAAAGCCGGCACAATAGTTTTCTTTTGCAGAAAACTAAAAAGCTTATAATGAAAAGAGTAAGTTTAACAATGACAGAGCAAAAACTTAATATAACGAAACTTAACAGATGTGTCAATTGTGAATAACACTGAAACCAATGATCTTGTCATTTTTTCATAACATAAACTGTTTTACATTTTATGTTTTATAATTCAGAACAGATGTGGTGTACAACCATGCATACAAATGTGGTTACAGCACACGTACGTCTTATGTGGGCACTGGACAGCACGTAAATATTAAGGGTAAGAAAGAAGAGTTCATATACGGCCATTTCATTACAAGTTATTTTACAAATGACAAAATTTTGCAATGTGAAACTTAATTTACAAGATCTCCACTGCAAGCATCAGGTAACAAATATATACATATAATGTATATATATATATATATATATATATATATATATATATATATATATATATATATATATATATATATATATGTATATATAAGATATATATATATATATTATAATATATATATATATATATATATATATATATATATATATATATATATATATATATATATGAGGATTGAGAGGGGTTCTATCAACCGGTAGACATCAGCACGTTAGGGTGAAGGATCATTCCATTATTCCTTTTCAATACTTTATTGTTTCTGCGACGTTTCAGGACTAAAGTCCCATTTTCAAGCTATAAAAATAAAAGTTAAAAGTTAAAATAAAAACTCGGAGTAAAAAAAAAAACTTTATACACAGGTAAAAAAAAAGAAGAATAACATATATATATATATATATAGATCTATATATATATATTATTTCATTACAAATCAGTTTATGAATGACAAAAGTTATTTTACAAATCAGTTTATGAATGACAAAATTTTACGACCGTCACTTGAATTCTCAGGGTCACCATCACAAGCATGAGACAGGAAAGCACATTC
Source organism: Macrobrachium rosenbergii (assembly GCF_040412425.1). Classification (NCBI taxonomy): domain Eukaryota; kingdom Metazoa; phylum Arthropoda; class Malacostraca; order Decapoda; family Palaemonidae; genus Macrobrachium; species Macrobrachium rosenbergii. The sequence goes on along the minus strand of NC_089751.1, from coordinate 31,667,249 downwards.
AACAAAGGAAGAAAATAAATAATGAAACTCAAGAGATAGGAGAAAACGCTGAGCTATAGCACTTATTTTTTTTTTTATTATTATCTCGGTTCCTCCTGTTTCTCTCCCAATCACTCCTTCTGCCCCTCAATTACATTTTGTCCCTCTCTAATATTTCCTGCCCCGAGCGAAGCCATACCAACCTGACCGCTTTCTATTAATGAATTATCCAAAGACGAAAATCATTAGTTGCCGAACAACGTATCGTGTTCCAACTCAACAGCGTTGTGTGACAAATATTAAGTTGACTCCTGACCGCAATTCAGCTTCTTCAAAGTATTCCGCTGCTTTACGTGTCGCAGGTTTGAAATCAGATCTCCTTTCCAGGGGACTGGAGCTATAGTTTTTTATTTAATATCTTATTTTTCAGGACTTTCAATTTGATTTTTGTAAGAGAATGTTCATGGTAGAATCCTTTATCCAACGATACCGACTGACACGCCTCACGAAAGATTTTGAAAATTTAAAAAAATTGAAAACCAAAGAGAAATAATTTTTCCATATCTAAAAAAGTATGCTTTTCGCGAATTTTTAAAAGTAGAGTTTTCGTCTGTTCACAAAAAAGGAAGTTATTTTTCCTTTTAGTAGTAGTCCCATGTCTTAAATAGAAACTTATTCCGGAGCTCAAAAAAAGCATATTATTTCACTGATATTTTATTTCTTAATTCTTAATTTTTTCAGTGTCCCACAGAAAACTGCCTGTTAAACCGGGATTACTGAACTGAACTGAACTGAATATAGAATTTAGGCCAAAGGCCAAGTACTGGGACCAATGAGGTCATTCAGCGCTGAAACGGAAATCGACAGTAAATGGTTTGAAAGGTGTAACAGGAGGAAAACCTCAAAGCAGTTACACTATGAATCAGTTGTTATGAGAGGGATGGAGAGTAAGATGGAAGAAAGAGAATACGAAAGGAGGTACAGTAAAAGGAACGAAAGGGGTTGCAGCTAGGGTCCGAAGGCACGCTGCAAAGAACCTTAAGTAATGCCTACAGTGCACCGCACGAGGTGCACTGATGGCACTACCCCCCTACGGGGAAACCGGGATTACTCTCTTTAGGATTTTATGTTCAAAACACGGAGAAACACACGCACGCGCACACACACACACATATATATATATATGTATAAATATAATATATAATATTATATATATATATATATATATATATATATATATATATATATATATATATATATAATATCGCATACACGTACATTACAATAACTCAGGGTAAAAAGAAAAACTCTACCAAAATAAAAGAAAACGCAGGGAAAAAAGAATCGGAAACGTGAATGCGAGAGGCCAATTTCCCGGATTGCCTCGCCATTACGTCTGGCCATTGTCGCTTCCTTTAAAATTGTGAACGAGGCCCATTCAGAATGTTTGGCGCTCCTGATGGGTCAAAAATAAGAGCTATTCATGTTTCTTCCCTTCCGACGACTGGCTGTCCCTACTGCACGCCATTCAGACGCGTTTCGGCTCTTCTGACTGGTTGGCCCTTTTCATCCAGTTTTGAGTGAGGGTGCGCTGATTACATTGGCGTTAAACGATAGAGTACTCTTCTCGGGAATATTCTCTGTAGGTGTAAAATCAACTCAAAAACAGGATTTTGTACACATACATACATACATACACATATACATACGTGTATGTAATGTGTGTGTGTGTATATATATATATATATATACATATATATATATATATATATATATATATATATATATATATATATATATATATATATATATATATATATATATATAAGCATGAAGCTACAAATGTCCTTTAATATCAAGTTCGCTCTACCTAGGAAATAATATTTTTCAAATGTTACCCGAAGGGGAATTTTTTAGTTGATATAATAAGTTCGTCGACTCTGGGCCCGGCCTTGGTGGTTTAAGGCGTCACTGTAGTCCTTAATTTTTGTTCTTCCGTGGTTCGAGCCCACGGGACTACGGACTCATTATCAACAAATAAATTCCCCTTCGGGTAACATATATGAAAATATATTATTTCCGAGGTAGAGCGATTTGGGTATTAAAGGACATTTGTAGCTTCACGCTTGTATATGGATCACGGTGATGTCATAAAATCCATTCATATATATATATATATATATATATATATATATATATATATATATATATATATATATATATATATATATATATATATATATATATATATATATATATATATATATATATATATATGTGTATGTGTATGTGTGTAAGTATGTCTCCCACTAACATTCCCCACAAATCTTACAGCATAGACAGTAATTTAGATCAAGATTAGAGAAAACTAAGGTTTAACTTGTACGAACAACACATTTCAGTAACATAAAATATGACCCAACGTAAAGGAATACCACAAGGCTAAACTTATTCGGACTCGTATATGTACACAAGTAAAAAATGCGCCGAAGTTTCTTCGGCGCAATATAGTTGTTTGTACAGTGTATAATGCTGTATGAAACTCTCAGCCACGGCCCATGAAACTCTCAGCTGCTGCCCATGAAACTTTCAGTCACGGCCCGGTGGTAGCCTGTGTTGTTGGCACCTATAGCGGTGCCAGACGCACGATCATAGCTAACTTTAACCATAAATCAAATCAAAACTACTGAGGCTAGAGGGCTGTAATTTGGCATGTTTGACGATTGGAGGGTGCAGGACCAACATACCAATTTGCAGCCCTCTAGCCTCAGTAATTTTTAAGATCTGAGGGGGGACAGAAAAAGTGCGGACGGACAGGCAAATAACCATCTCAATTGTTTTCTTTTAGAAAAAACTAAAAAATAAAACTTACGCAGAACATGGAGCATTTCCACCAAGCAAAAAAAAAAAAGCAAATAAATAAAAATAAAAGAGGAAGGAAAAAAAAAAAACCTATTTCGAATCAGACAGAAGCTTATCAGAACCGCCCGGGTGGAACGACAGATACCAAGAAGCCGGTTGGCTGAAAGGATAAGGGCGGAAAGGGGCGGGGTAATGGTCACTTATGGGCGCGGATGACTCTCCGAACACAAGCATGTACGAGAAACGGGAGAGATGGAAAGGGAACCACGAAATAAAGGGATGCAGAAAGACATAAAAAAAAAAATGAAAAAATTAGCTTCGGGAAGTTTCGAACCAAATTCCATTTCAACAATGATAATCGCTATCGAAGACAGCTACAAATTTAAATGAGAAATTAACGATAGACTTTATAAAATGTGAAATATAAATTTAAGAAAACGTTTCACAGCTGGCTGAAAATACAAAATATAATTAAGGCAAAAGTTTATTTCATTAATAAAAGAAATAATGAAAAAAACTTCGGGACTAATTTCACCTTTTGGCTGCTGAATCCCCGATGAATCAACTGCTTATACAAAAATCTGTTTCACAGCTGATCCAAGCACCAGCAAAGACTGACCATCAACAAAATGTCAATTTCGTTACCGCATAAAGCACAAACTTGCCTTTGGTCTAAGACCTATTTCCTTCTTTCCTTTAAGTGCTGCCTTCTTTCACTCCATCCTGCCTTTTTTGAGCAACCTGTCTTCTCATCCTAAATTATGAATTGAAAAAAAAAGCATGCATACACACATTTCTGCTCATAGTTTAAACATATGATACCATTACTCCATATAACAGCGTTCTGTTATCTTACACATTTTGCAGTTCTCCTGCTGCCTTCCTTCCCTCACCTATTTTATGATACTGCATCTCTCATTCTACATATAATCATTGGTTCAGTTTGCTCAAAAATCTAGTCTAAAGTAGTTAACTAGTTTGATCCGTCCATAAGCTGTTCTTAAAGCATCACTTCACATTCCTGGCTTCCACTTACCCACTTACAACTACCTCCCTCTACAAACAAACAGATTCATTCATTATTCTCTGCAACTACTCTTCGCCATTAGCAACAAACACTGTAATGTCAACAAACATCAGCCCTTCCATATTTCATTCACCCTGTTTTCTCTTATCCAGGACATTTTCACCTCTCGTGATGGCACGAAATAATACTGAAACCCTAACAAGTAAAAGTAGTATAAAGGAACAACCTGAAAAACTATATAACAACAGGGACTGCTGTTACTGCATCTACCAATAATATTAATACTCATGGCTTTAATAACTCCAGTACAATGTCTAAGTATTTCAAGAGGAGAAACTGACTGACTACATTCAGTAGGTTTGCATCAACTAAATAATATATATATATATATATATATATATATATATATATATATATATATATATATATATATATATATATGATTACTAACAGGACCTCATTCAAACTAGATGGTATCTAGTGGAGTTATTTATTAAAAAAAGTTACAAGCTTTCTAGGACGAACATTCTAAAGTATGAGGACTGTTTGTCCTAGAAAGCTTGTAACTTTTTTGAATAAACAACTCCACTAGATACCATCCAGTTCGAATGAGGTCCTGTTAGTAATTGTACTGATGCACAGAACAATTGTGTATGTGATAAAGTTAATATATATATATATATATATATATATATATATATATATATATATATATATATATATATATATATATATATATATCAATATATATATATAAATCCTTTACATCAATGTGATGTGTTAAATGCCCGTGCTGCTGAGAAAAAGAGAGAGAGAGAAAAAAAAAAAACATTAATCTACGGGGTCAACTTGTAACCCACCCAAGATCCCAACTTGGCACCAAGGGGATGGCTACAATGATATCTTCCAACACAGTTACATGTGGGTAACAAGGATAAATGGACGTGAAAAGGTGGGGTGGGATGGTGGGGTGCGTGTGGGGGGAAGTGGGGGGATAGGATACCAGAAGTGGAAGGTCTAGAATGAAGAAAAGTAAAGGGGAGGGTGGAGACCAGTGCGACAGAATGGGGACGGAGAAAGAGAGAAACTCTCCTGTCAATGAATGAAGGTGGATCTTAATAAGAGGATTTACAAACACCCACAGACTGAACATGACTTCTGTTTGCTATAGTTTTCTTATTTACGTCTCTCTCTCTCTCTCTCTCTCTCTCTCTCTCTCTCTCTACAAAACCTTACAAGCAAAGAGCACAAAGCATGCAATGAACGTGAAACTTCAGCTAAATAAGAAAGAAGCAACAGAACGCATGCTATTATCTGATATACAAGACGCAGCTGAAATATGTCACACCTTGTCTTGTCAGCTGCAAACAAAAACTCTTTGTGCAGAGAGAGAGAGAGAGAGAGAGAGAGAGAGAGAGAGAGAGAGAGAGAGAGAGAGACTCATATAAGCCCACTCGACAGTCTCACTTGAACGTTCGTCACCGTAACCTCGAAAGAGGCTCTTCGTCTACTGGGCTCTTCTTTTCTTCGTCTTCCTATTCCTCCTCCTCCTCCTCCTCCTCCTCCTCCTCCATCTCCTCGAGGGTACTCCTCCTCTTCTCGTCTTCTCACGGGATCCTGGCATTCTCCAGGTCATCCAGAGAGAAGAAAATGTTATTCCCTTCTTCCCCTTTTTGAAAATCATGAATGCCTTTTGCCATTCTTCACCATTTCGGAGCTTGTAGCACTTTCACTTCAATCTCCAAGAATGAAAACTCAAAGGAAGTGGTGTATATTTATATTTTAATTTTTTTTCAACATTACGACGTTTACCCTACCACATGGGTTGCTAACAAGAAAAGAAAGGAAAATGACTACTGCCACATTCACATATACTGCTGCTTCGTGGATGAACCCACATCCAGAAAGCTTCCACAGCATCTATATATGTTATAGCTGCTGCATATACTTAAACAGAAGGTTAACCGGCAGAGTGCTGAACAATTCACCTATCTCTTGACTAGATTCGTGCTTTCTGGTCCTCGAGGCCCTTCCATCTATGCCTCTAGTACTCCATCAACCCATCCCTATTCATATATTCCTCTCCACCATCACTTATGAACTGCACACTCTTCTAACCACCCTCCATTCTTTCCACGTGACTGAACCACCTCAGAGCACTCTGATCCAGACTTTCACTTATCCTAATCCTTTTGCATATGTATTTCCTTATTTCTCCCCTTTGAAATACTTTTTTTTTACCACAAATATTAGACAAACAAATCTCCGCACCTTCCTTCTTCTTCCTTTCAATCGCATGCAATATTCACAATTCACTTACATAAAATGTTAGTTGAACTCCATATGCATTCCCAATCTTATGCACACGTCTTACTAATTTTTTTTTTTGTCTGGCTCTGCTCTCGCATCGTATATAATAACATTAACTGTTACGTCCACCAGATTCCCATTTACCCTTATAACTTTTCTTTTCCTCACGTTTACTCGCAATATTCTCCTCACACAAACATACATTTTCATACTCTCTTCATAATACCCATTGAGCACTGTGTTGTCTGTGAACAAAGATTTACACTTATGACCAATGACCAATATTCTAGCCCCAGAACTTTACACGTATCTACGGTCTCTTTTCTGACTTCCTGCATCACTAAATCAAAAAGAATATTAAACAGCCGTATAAACATAACACACAGTTTGAGCATCATTTTTACGCCAACCCAGTTACTCCCACACCTAAATGTTCCAACGCACGCCTCACTTCGAACATAAAAATTAATTTACCAAATGTCCCATACAGCCTCACAGTCCTCCACGCTGTATCTCTGTCTGTCCAAAAGCTTCCTCAGGGTCTTTTTATGACAAAAAACAACAATTTTCCTTTATTCTGAAGCTTCTGCCATTTTTCTTGTCTTCTCAATGAGTATCCTGCCATACACGTTCCTTGGTGTACTCAGCAAAGTTAATCACCTATAATTCTTACAATACCATAAGTGTGCATACGCACAAACACACACACACACACACACACACACACATATATATATATATATATATATATATATATATATATATAATGTTTGTGTAAGTATTTTTGTGTATATATATATGTATACACACGTATGGTATTGTAAGAATCATAGGTGATTAAACTTGTTGAGTACACCAAGGAACGTGTATGGCAGGATACTCATTCAGAAGACAAGAAAAATGGCAGACGCTTCTGAATAAAGGAAAATTCTTGTTTTTTGTCATAAAAAGGACCCTGAGCGATTCTACGTGCCAAAACGTAAAGAAAAAAAAAACACAATAGCAATTGTAACAGACATAAACAACATTCAGGAGACGATAAGACAGAGGATATAAGCAGCCGGTAGAGCAAGCGACCATAAAACAGCAGTCACGATAACGCTTCAATTCGATAGAATTTGCCATAAACCCAAACCTAAGACATGTAATCATTCTTGTCGAGATCTGCAGTATAGTAAGTTATGTATTGAACTAAGCAAAGACATTAAGCTGTCCTCGCGCACACGTACCGGAAAACACTGAAGATATTGGTTCAGGATGTTTGTTTGTACTATCCCGACCATCTGTATTGTGAATTTCTTCTATGTTTCATTCCTTCGTCAATGGCTTAATAACAAAGTCAAAACCGGTTAGGTAGGTCGTACATCCAGTATGTTATTTCTTCACCTGTTGTTTTAAATGATACAAGCACACATACACAATATATATATATATATAATATATATATATATATATATATATACGATATATATATATACATATACACATACACAGACACACAATGAACCGTCTTCAGCCCCGCGTAACGCAAAAGGAATCTGTGAGAATCTGTGAAATTCCATCACTTATGTCTTTTCTGCGCTCTGTTATCCACAAATCTCTACTCATCCACAGCCTCTTTCAAATAAGTCTGGGTCTTCCAATTCTTTTTAAGCCCACAGTAGCCGAGCTAACGCTATCACTTACAATTCTCCAAAGGTTGCACTGATGGACAAGTCCAAGCCCTCATTACCGTCATTATCCTATCTACATATGGAACATATATACATGTATACACAATATATATATATATATATATATATATATATATATATATATATATATATATATATATATATATAATATATACTGTATAGACATACGTATGAATATATATATATATATATATATATATATATATATATATATATATATATATATATATATGTATGTATATATATATATATATATATATATATATATATATATATATATATATATATATATATATATATATATATATATATATATATATATATATATATGTGTGTGTGTGGCGTGCGCGTACACAAAAAGTGAGTCTTTGTTACACTTAGTACTGAACTGGAATTTGAAAAACATTACGACTTCATATTATACGCCCTGCTATTATAAGCTCAATGGCAAAAGCAAAAAGAAAGACGAAGCTCCAATTCCTGAATGGTTGTAGATTCCAAACCGGACCCAGCCGCCAATCTCCAAAAAAAAAAAAAAAAAAAAAACTGCTGACGACGGCATAGCATAATACTTCCAATGGACTTAAACGCCATCTATTCTGCCAAGGCAAAGACAAATGACAGCCATTAGGCGACAGATCGATGACATCGTCTCGAAAAATAGCTTGAAACGGATGATTGAAGTCGGACTCGTCCAGCATGCAATGTACTTCCTCCGTGTATATTTCATGCAATATACTTCGCAGTGTGTATTTCACGGAATGAAATGGCATGCCAATGCATCGTGAGACAACGAACGAGCAATAAAATCTCTGTTTGCAGAGTCATTGAAGACCATCACTCACCACCGTGCCTGTCTAATTTGGGACGTTTTTAGAACGGGAAACCAAGAAAGCTTTCGCAGTTGTAAAGGCGCGATGTGAAGAAATGGACATCATAGGTGATAACTTACCCTTCCTTGCAAGTCAAGCACAGCATAGCGGATATACTTGCATATTATATATGACCATATGCCACTAATTTTACACATGGCGTCATGGCGTCTTTACAACTTCAAATGTTAAGCCACAAATATTCCTTTCGTAGCGAATCAGCTACACCTTAGGAATAACCAACACCCAAAGGGAAGTTCACCTACCCTAACCCGGAACTGACCTTTGCGGCGTTATGGGATTGACACAGAGGTCAAAGACGAATTATTCACTCATCTATCGAAACCTTAGCTATGGTATCATATTTATAAATATCCATCGAGCTACGCATTCCGTACAAACAAATACTTATATGTACGCATCTAAAATTCAAAATGTTTATCCTGCATGTTTATTTCGGGGACCTCCAGACAGCAATACCTTTTTTTTTCAGTACGTGCACATCTACTTACACGTTCACAGGGCTTACAAGGTCACTTAAACCTCTCAAAGGAAAAAATCAGAGTTCCAATGACTGCAACGCTCACCTAAGAGACCTAGCCTTAATTTTGGCATTAATATTTAAAAAAACAACTGAGTCTACAG
>NC_089751.1:31635360-31647860 GCF_040412425.1 Macrobrachium rosenbergii | reverse complement strand
GTTTGGAAATGGAACTATTTGAATAATGCTGGCGTGGGAAGATCGAGTGCCACGTAATCTCTTAAGGTCGAGGAACGCCTGGTAACGGCAAGTCCCTTCGAAGAGGCAATGCTCCCTAAACAGCGGAGGGTATTGCTCATTAGTGTCCACAGACTATAATGCTCCAGGAGGACGCTGACAATTAAACCCTGGCATTCTAGCCGCCTTTCGGGATGTGACTAAGTATGAGGCTAAAGCCACGAGGTTTGTAGATCCATAAACTGTACTATATATGAGGCTATCAGTCGAGAAACATGCCAAGCGCCATCCTTGGTCAAAGTATTTTTTAATTTAATTTATTATATTTTAAAAATGGCACTTGGCATGCTTCTCGACTGAAAAGCTCATATACTACAAAAAAAAAAAAAAAACCGTATTTAGATTTGAAACTATGAAATACTTTTTCTGTGGTACATGTGAGAGGGTAACGAACGTATCTCAGAGGATATTTACAATTCTATGTATATTTGTAAGAAAAAAGTCAGAAGTCTGAATGGTGGCAGAAGTTTTAAAGGAGAGGGAGTGTATATGAGTGTAAGACAGGGGCTAAAACGGGCTATGAGCTTCTAATGAGGATTCTTGGTAAGTGTGAGCAGCAGAAAGGAAGTTCTCGATCTTTCGTAACTCATTTCTTTTCATATGCTAGCAAACTTCGGAACTCCTTTGCTGCTTGTTTTTAGACTCTTATTACTCCATGAAAGAGGCGGTTTGTCTATCACTTCCTTCGTGATTGAACACTCCCTTATTTCCGTTGTTTCCTTTCTCTTGCTCCCTTCGGGTCTGGGCTAGAAAAAGACATCATGTTACCTGCCCCATCTGGCCCTTGATCTTAAAGCTGTATGAAACACATGACCTCATCTATGTTCCATCAGACACAAAATGAGTTTGACGGTGAATGATTCTCTTGCCTAAATGAAAAGCGACTTTTTGTTTAAACCTATTATTATCATTATTCTACATAACATATTATGTTAAACCACTGACGTGAAAATATGTATTTTTTCGTAGAATATCCGGTACAACACTTAGTATTTCTCCTCCGGTTTAAGGTCAAAAGTAAATGCAAAAACTCTACTACTGAAACTTGTCACGGCAATGGATGCATTCTAACTATAAGAAGAATCAAATTTGTAAAGTTGAAAACTATTCTAACAACCCTTAATATATACTTAATAATAATAATCCATAAAAATCTCATAATAGTATGAGTCACTAAAATGACGAAAGCCACAATGGTGTAAATGTAAACATATATTAGAAATATATAAACAAACGAGAGCTTTCGAGAACCTGCTTGATTCTCCTTAATCGAGCAGGTTCTGGAAAGCTCCCGTATATTAAGTGTATATTAAAATTATATGTATATATATAATCAATCTTAATATACACTTACATTTACATCATTGCGGATGTCGTCATTTTAGTGACTCATACTATTATGGGATTTTTATGGATTATTATTATTATTAGTATATCTTAAGGGTTGTTAGAATTGTTTTCAACTTTACAAATTTAATTCTTCTTATAATAATAATAATAATAATAATAATAATAATAATAATAATAATAATAATAATAATAATAATAATAATAATCCATTGTGATTTTTTTACTTCAGAATAAAATGCTTAGGTTTATTTCATGTTTCCTAAATTTTGTAACCTTAAAAGAACACAGGAACCCCAAACCACATTAAGAATAATTTTTTATTAGAGAAATCTAGCCAATATATCTCCTGCGTATCAAAAAATAAATCAATTACTTCAAAAGATCTCTCAAAAGACCGCAAAAGAAACTCGAGAGATATCCAGTCTTCCCGAGCAGAAACAATAGCAGCGCAGTGACGAATCCCCAGCATGAGGGGTCATTGCAGTCCCCAGGAACTCAGCATTGCAGAGATTCCCCTCCGAAACAAAAGAGCCCAGCAGCCCACAGGCACGACCAAAAGGACAGCCCATAAATACCACTCTGGGACGCTTGACTGAGGAAGCTTCGAGAAGCTTCATGACAACAGTAACATCACATGAGGCTCCCAGTCATTTCTCGCTGGTATAAAACCGACGCTAAACTCGCTTAATTGGGGGAAGTTCACGGCTCTATGGCACCACAATAGGCGGAAGCCCCATGCACTGGTATATGAGCTCAGGAGTAATTTCTTGAACTTAACGTTACTTGGAGTGGTAGCTCACCAAAAATAACTACATGAGATAACCCTGAGGTCTCTCTCTCTCTCTCTCTCTCTCTCTCTCTCTCTCTCTCTCTCTATATATATCTATATATATATATATATATATATATATATATATATATATATATATATATTATATATATATATATTTATATATGTGCGTGTGTCTCACAATATTACTTCTCAGATTTTACAACTGTAAAATCACAGTAAAAGTAATTCCATTTTCAACTTCATAAAGAACTAAAGCGCCAATTTTGTTCCAGCGCAAAATCCTGCCGTGTGAACTAGCCATTTAAAACTTCTACCTTAGTAAAATAACAAAGCCGTACACATTGGAATATCCGTACATCCGGAACTTATCTTAACAACTAGGGGTAATGCAAGCCCTAAGCACCATACTCAACACTGCCAACAGTTCCTAACAGTTACATCAAATTACTCTTCAGAAAGCTACTTATCAGCTTGGTAATAAGTGTATGGACTGGGAAGATCTTGACATCCATATGTCACGTCAGTCACCAAGTACGTGGATCTAATTGTAGACTGACAGAGAAAAAAACGTTCTAAATAAATGAGGACTGTGCTGTATAACAAACTGTAGTGTCCATTCGACAAACAAAACAAGCCCTCTCGATGACCACAGTCGTCGCGACTCTACAAAAATCATCAATCAATCTTCACTCCATTATACAGAGGACAATGATATCGTTTAAGCATAGATCCCAATAAAAATCAAGAATATATCACAGTAAAAATAATGGCGTATTCAGAGGTGCAAACAATCCTGAAGAACTTTACTGTGCTGTACAGAATTAAATCTCATCTTGAAGAAATATCCTCGAGAGAATTTCCCGGATAATACCCAAGTCACAGACACTTCGGGTCTTCGCAGATTACTTTGAAAAAGCGAGGTGGGAAAACTTAAGGCTATCCATCTAGCGTGGTTTGGGCAAGAAGCTTTTAAAACGTCAGCAGAGGAATGCAATCCTCTCTCCAGAAAAAGAAATAGCGATAATAAATAAAGTTTCCTATGCATACTTCTCGAAAATAATATATTCGCCTCTCTTTTTGCATGTGCTCAGACACACACACACACACACACACACACACACACACACACACACACACACATATATATATATATATATATATATATATATATATATATATATACATATATATACATATACATATATATATATATATATATATATATATATATATATATATATATATATATATATATATATATTTTCAAACATATGCAGCTATTGGCACATATGAAATTTAAGCATACGCATTATTTTCATAAAATACAGAGAAATAAAGTTTTGAGCCTACCACACTGAACACATTGCATAGCCGCTGAAAAAAAACTTCGAAAAGAAAACAAAATTTAGGACCCCACAAATTTTCCATTTTTATATCGCAGTAAAAGATGTTGTTTGTTACATGAAGGATACGGTATTGTTTGAAATTAAAACCACACATTCGTAAAAACAAAGCATTCACTTTTCTGCTCAAAGACGACAAAAAACAACAAGAGATATCAACAAATGAAAAAAAAAATAATATCCACCCTCCTTCCTTATCATCCCTACAAACAGCATGGCCGAACACGAATACAGATAAGAAATAAAAACAAATTACTGGTTGGTCCGAGGAGCTATGTATCCAAGCTGGCATAAGGCCAGCTTATCTAAAAAGAACAATACAACTAAAATAAAAACATGACACCGGCTCTCACATAATGGAAACCAAGATTTTTTTTTACTTATCTTTTTTCATTAACATCTTGGCTGAGTTACTTGTTTTTTAGTTGGCAAAAGTTTCTGTGATGCAATGAAATTTATTTCGACGTTTAGTGGTCGTTTATGTTTTTTTTGTTCAGACGATCAAAAACATGATATCTATAGAAAATTATGTTGTATACAAGTACACACACGCACACGCACGCGCGCACACACGGATATATACACATATGTATGTAAGTATGTATGTCTGTATGTATGTATGTGTGCGCGTGCTCAAATCAACATAATTTCAATAAATAATTTAAGACACTTCCTAGATTAAGGCAACAGAGTTTATTTCAAAAAGAAATAAACTGACCTGAATAACAGTATATATATATATATATATATATATATATATATATATATATATATATATATATATATATATATATATATATATATATATATATATATATATATATATATATATATATATATATATATATATATTATATACACACACACATGAAGATTTCTTATGAAAGAAACAAAAAAATAAAACAAAGAGAAAAAATCACGACAAGGAGAGCACGAAAATACTCCACTGGTCTATAAATCCCGACTAATTACTTCGATAGGTATGTTTTCATTTCATACTAGAGTTCCAAGAACACACCGTCGTGTTAAAAAAATGATGTACCAAGTGCAGTTGACACAGTTTAATTTATAAGCAGAATCATCACATTCCAAACTACTTCAGCGAAAGGTATAATTGATTAGATATCGTTTGGAGAATGTAAGCAAAGTCCAGTGTAATATCTTGAACCTCTCTATAAGTCAACGAAGGAATTACAGTAATTACTATGTCATTTTGGCTACTGCACTGCATATGCGGGACTGGGAGAGAGGTTAACAACCTCATCCCAAAAACACTTACTAAGAAGTAAAAAATGCGTCAAAGATTCTTCAGCGCAGTTCAGTATTCTGTACAGCGTATAGTCAAGGCCACTGAAAATAGATCTATCTTTCGGTGGTCTCGGTATAATGCTGTATGAGCCGCGGCTCATGAATCTTTAACCAGGCCCGGTGGTGGCCTGTCCTACATCGTTGCCAGATGCACGATTATGACTAACTAAACCTTAAATAAAATAAAAACTACTAGAGGGCTGCAATTTGGTACCGTATGTTTGATGACTGGAGGATGGATGATTAACATACCAATTTGCGGCCCTCTAGCCTCAGTAGTTTTTAAGATTTGAGAGCGGACGGACAGACAAAGCCAGCACAATAGTTTTCTTTTACGGAAAACTAAAAACCCCAGATTTCCTCTGAGATGCGCTTGAAGTGTAGGAAGAATGTCCACCTAAATCTGTCTTGAAAATTTTTCAGTAAAATTGCCTTGAGGTATCAACCCGGTATGTATCCGCAGTCACATCCGAGGTGCTAGTACTAAACATGATGGAAGCTAAATGGGACGCCGTGTTTAGTAATAGCTCCTGGGGGATCAAAGGTATTGTTTATTAATATAATTTGTCGACCACACAATATAGAAATGGGTGTATATAATATTTTGACCCCCGGGGGACTAGTGCTAAACACGGCGTCCCATTGAGCTTCCGCCATGTTTAGTAGTAGTACCTCGGATGTGACGGTGGATACATACGGGGTGAATACCGTGCCTTGAGCATTCTGTCCACATTTCAGGGACTACGACATGAACCTGCCAACAAATTTAAAGAAATTATTTCTGTATCACACTTCTAGAACATTCTTTCTTGTCCCGTGAATTATTTTTTGTTTTAAGAGGAAAACTTCGCGACAGGAATTAACAGCTGCTACATCCGACATACAGGCACTCAATGGATCACTAAAAAAAAAAAACGCACTCAAATTTCTCCTTTCTCGAGGTCATTACGCAATAACGCTGGCAAATTAACAGCGCTCCGTTGTTAGCGTCATGACGCAAGAACGCTCGCAAAACAACAGCAAATGACGCTGTGAACAGACGGTATTCATGAAATGAATTAGAGGGATAGGAGTAAGGGCAGATAATTGCGGGCGCTTACCTGTTCCTTTCTCTTGTTTTGCCTAGTCACCTGCCCCACATGGCCAAGAAAATCCACATCAGGAGGGTAATTATAATACCTACATGTGCACACACATAAGAAAATGCCCCTACAAGTCTGGAAAACATACTGAAAATAAGGTGGAAAGTGCAAGTCTGACGGAGACCAAGTCTAAGTGTCAGGAAACGATTATGCTCACGTAAGCCTTTAGCATCTCGACGTAAGAGCCGGCTTGCAAAGAGTCGAGGTAATAGCTAGCTACCAACACCCTCCCTCTCCCCCTCCCTCTTCCCCCAACCCCCAACCGCCTCATGATCCCCACGAGGCTCCAACCAGCAACACGAATGCAATTCGAGATGCATTCCTCACACCTGTTGCAATGAAACGTCTATTAAACGCTTCCCCAAACCCATTGTGCGCGATTTTCCGTTTGAGGCGATTCTACAATTTTCTGTTGTGGTAAAAAAGACATGACAAATCATATTTTTTCATGTGATGTCTGTGCATGTTAATGTAACAGACAATCAAATCAGGGATAATAATAATAATAATAATAATAATAATAATAATAATAATAATAATAATAATAGTTTTGTCTGGAAGAAAACGTGCACTGAAACCTATTAAGTTTCAGTAAAATAACGGATTTGTCTGCCCGATAGAAAACTCAACGAATGTCATCCAACAATTAATTCCGACCTCGGGGATAAAAACCTAGGTTTTTAAAAATAAAAGCGTCCCTTTTATAAGAAGAGAAAAGAACTGTAATGGAAGAGCCTTTCTTTCATCGAGATGACAAAAGTGGAGCTTCACGATAAGGTCTCTTTAATACGACATACTGTCAATCATCCAACCTTTGAACATAAATCAACGGCTCTTCCCATTAATGGTGTTCACACAACGGCAGCGGAATGAAACTGGAGAATGACCTCGAATGGAAAATAAAAGACTTTTTCACCAGCTTTGAAGAGCAGGTAAAGGTTTGAGAGGATCAGGGGTGCTGAGAAGTTCGAACGACCACCTTTTGTTTACGAAGGAAAGGGTCAATTGCACTCTTGAATTCCGATTTAAATTCAATCCTTGCAATTCTTGAGCAATGGTGCATTGATCATAATGGGGAGAGAGAGAGAGAGAGAGAGAGAGAGAGAGAGAGAGAGAGAGAGAGAGAGAGAGAGAGATGGTCTGCGTGTGTGGGGTCATAAAAGAGAGGGAGAGAGAGAGAGAGAGAAATGGAGAGAGTGAGAGAGAGAGAGAGAAATGGAGAGAGATAAAAGAGAGAGAGAGAGAGAGAGAGAGAGAGAGAGAGAGAGAGAGAGAGAGAGAGAGAAATGGTCTGCGTGTGTGGGGTCAGAGAGAGAGAGAGAAGAGAGAGAGAGAGAGAGAGAGAGAGAGAGAGAGAGAGAGAGAGAGAGAGAGAACGAGCATCTTCCGAATGCTATCTTGTGATGATCTAACTCAGTCACTGAAGATCCAGCAGTACTTGAAAAAAGTTGTTCTCCTCTGTAACTAGATTGAATTTACTCAAAACAACCCGGTCAGACTTCATTTACTGATCTTCTTTACTTAATGTAATCAGGCTAACTTAAAAAGAATGGTCTTGAAATGCCATTTTTGTAACTCTGGTCAGGGAAAATCTTTTTCATTATAGTTCTTTTCAATTTTACGGCAAGTATCCTTAATTGTTAAAACTATTATTCAAATTCAAAGATAAAGCTTTGAAAGTTAAGTCATTGCGTAACGGGGATTTTCATAAAGATATATATACAGTAGTTATGCATAGAATGCATACATACACGCACACACATATATATATATATACTGTATACATACTGTGTATATATATATATATATACATATATATATATATATATATATATATATATATATACATACATATATATATATATATATATATATATATATATATATATATATATATATATATATATACATATATACATACATACATACATATATATATATATATATATATATATATATATATATATACATATATATATACATATATATATATATATATATATATATATATATATATATATATATATATATTCATATATTTAAGCCTAACAAAGATTCGATTAATGCCAAGTGACGAATAGACATAAAGGAATTAATGAACCATAATTTCACGAAATACTTGAATCATCCTGAGAGAGAGAGAGAGAGAGAGAGAGAGAGAGAGAGAGAGAGAGAGAGAGAGAGAGAGGAAACCAAACACGATTAACACAAATCCAATTCAAGTTTACCCATGTCCTCAACATTCTGACTGAAAGGAAACACAATTCATTCTCACACTCATCATTTTTCAAACCATGTCACGGTCTAACGTAATAAAAAGCAATTTCCATTAACAGCTATCAACATCATCTGAATCCCGCGTTCCATCGCTTCTCCCACAATGGTTCGTTCAGTGGCTTGGATAAAAGAGACACTGCACACAAGCTGCTCTGCAAAGCAGTTTTTTTTTTTTTTTGTTCCAGGGATGAATGCACTCATGCACAACCATCCACCTGGATTCCTTGCCCCCTTTTTTTTTTTCAAACTCCCATGAGTCATGGTCCCCGTTCAACTTGGTCTGTCTTTGCAGAGGGGGATATATTGTAAATACCTGTCACACTACACAAGCGCAGGCTCGAAAGCAACTCACGCACATGCAAACAGACTTATAATAATGCGATGCTGCAGCTGTCTACACTAACACTCATAAATATGTTTTATGCATGTAGATGTGCAACTGCATATACTTGCATTTGCAAATAGTCACAAACATAAATACGTATATGGATGCAAATACGCAGTTACAAAAGCTTTAGCGTAATCACATGAATATATTTGGGCATATACCTACTGATACATAAACAGGGTTATGCAAACAAATGTTCAGATGCATAATTTGCATACAAATGCCTATATGTATGCAGTTGCCTTTAATTACACACGAACAAACACACACGAACAAACACACACACACACACACACACACACAAGAAGGAGAGTAAACTGCACTGCATTTCAAGGTAAATCTGCTTACACTAGAATTTTTTTTTTTGGGGGGGGTGCGAGGTCACTTATCCCCAAGTGTGACGTCAGCTGCATCGGGAACTATACCCTAAGATATAACAATCTGTTGACAACAGTTCAAAGCGCAATAGCTGTTGAGTTACGTGCGATATTCTTCTGAAACAAGAAAGAGTTAACAACACTAGTTTCGTGGCTAAATTACCGCTATCTAATTTTGAATACTTTTAAAAGTACGTAAGTTTAAAATGTTGACTCATTACATGCACTACATTATAATTATCAACACGTTTCACCCTCCCTAACTCGAGCAGTATTATCGCCGATTCAATACACGATCAGCTCAAGGCATAAAACGTCTTCAGAATATAAAAATGATTAAAGCAGCTTCGCGTGAAATGTGTTGACAGGTAATAGTCATCCATATCTCAGAACAGCACACCACGATAACCATGCTTTCTTTCCCATAAAATACACGTAAATTAAGAGAGAGAGAGAGAGAGAGAGAGAGAGAGAGAGAGAGAGAGAGAGAGAGAGAGAGAGAGAGAGAGAGTTGGAAAAGACTTATGCCTTCCTGGTGCGGACCACGCTTAGTATGCGTTAGGAATAATATCATTAACATCATACATAATGAATGACCCTGGCATACACGGCGAGTGAGCATCGTCGTTATCAACTCTCCCCTGCTCTGTGACCTGTTCTTCTGATCTTGCCAATGCCTTTCTTTGGTCCCTGTTCCAAGAGATTTGTGATGGCTGGTGTGGACTCAAGCAGACAATTTCACGGAATCGAGGCTGTGAATTATACCTAATGAAGACTTAAGAAGCTCAACAGGTTTGGATGATGAAGAATTTTGATAGGAGGATTTAACCCAACTTCCAGGATTCGAAGAATTACTGAAGGACGACGGATTTTCTATTTATTTAAAGGAAGTTACAAAGATTTGGAACAGTGCCATCTCTGATATTGCAATGGGTTACCATTACAAACCACCTATGCCTACACTAGATGCTACATAGCTGAGCCGTTTAAAGATTGCCACTATATGGAGGGTCTCGGAAATTTTCTACTCCGGTAAAATACTTATAGTATTCGTGTTTGGTGATTTCTTTTAATATACTGGTGTATGCTGTGAAGGGGAAGGTTGTACCGTAACGATGCCCCTCTAATTCAAGCTAATAATGTATGGACGGTACAACCCCAATAATTTAGTTTTGGATATCCAGCGGTCAAGCTTCCCAGGTTATCAGTCTGGCACTTACAGCTTTCTAACATGCATGACTTATAGAGCATACCCACACCTGAGCTTCTCTGTTTGTTGTACCAGAGCCTTCAGTGAACAGGGGAGCCAAATTCAATCAGTTTGGCTACAGCACCTCCCAAAAATCATGGTTAAATAGAATATAGAATTTAGGCCAAAGGACAAGCGCTGGGACCTATGAAATTATTCAGTGCTGAAAGGAAAACTGGCAGTAAGAAGGTTTGAAAGGTGTAACAGGTGGAAAACGTCGCAGTTGCACTATGAAACAATTGTTAGAGAGGGTGGAAAGTCAGATGGAAGACAGAGACTATGTACAGCGAAAGGAATGAGAGAGGTTGCAGCTAAGGGACGAAGGGACGCTGTAATCCCTACAGTGCACCACACCTCGGCACTAACCCCCTACGGAAAAAAAATCGTGGTAAATAATTTTACCTCCTTTAATTCCTATTCCTAAACCTTAAGGAACCTCTTCATAAGCATTGTAATATCTTTTCCATCCTTCCTATCCTATACCAACCCTTCTAATCTTGTTGTGCTTTCAGTGTAAGGGAATGACAAGAACTGCTTGGATATATCTAACAAACTAGGATGCATGCAACTGAGCAAGACTTAAGCATGCCTATGCATATTCTTTAGTTATCTTGTATAAACTATACCTATACTTGAGTGTCTAAAAAAAAATTGAAACATTTGATTGCCTGCGTTCTTACTAATAATCCCTGAAAGTAGTTCGGACCCTGAGTTCCATTCTCTTTTATTTCCCGCTAAAATGAGAACATTATTTTCACAGGTGCGTCAAGATCTTCAATGTTTGTTTGATTGTTATCTATGACTAAAGTGCCTTTGCGCTTTAGTAATTAGCACTTACTGAAAGCACACATATGTATACACACACAGACACGAAGCTAAAGCAACCGGGTACTCGAAACTCAAGTTCTTCCTACAACTTGCACAATCTTTTTATTATTATTATTATTATTATTATTATTATTATTATTATTATTATTATTATTATTATTATTACTGAAGGCTATAACTGTATCAGCTGCATTCAATTTTTATAGAGTTTTCTCTATCTTTCTGATTACTGCTTTTTCAAGGTTACTGCTGATGTTTGTTACAAGCAGAATGCAGTAACCTTGAAAAACCAAACACCAGAAAGACAGAGAAAACTCTGTATAATTTGCATGCAGTTGATGCAACTATAGCCTTCAATACTTCATGCTTGAAAGAGGGTCTTATTATTATTATTATTATTATTATAAAAATATACTGTCTTAATACAAGTTAAGGGTCTGCCCCAATTAGTGCATTTGACGGCTATCGAGATTATTATTTTTTTTTTTACTGTAAACTTAAATTACTGAATTATGATTATTTCAAATTATTAGTGCTCGCGAGTGGTGTTCGTAATATCGTTGAAATAAAGTGTCAGCAAGAAACCTAATTTTTACGGAATGCTGGACGAGAGAGAGAGAGAGAGAGAGTCACTAAGGACTGAAGTGGAGGACGGAAGGAGAGGAGGAAGTTAACCCGTTGCATTCCAAACCTCTTTCCAGATTGGCTGTTCCAGGACCACCCCCAAAACGCGAACTATAAACCATGGTTGGAGGAGGGGAAACTCTCTTATGGGGAGAGGTATTACAGTTCTCGTTGAAGATATAACTGAATTAAACTCAACAAAATCCCATGGAATTAAGGGTTAGAAAAATACAAAACGTTATAAGACAGGAACAACAGACCCCACATCGAAAAGCTGGAAAAAAAAAAAAATGAGAGAGCCATAGCGTGAAACAATGAACTTTCTTTCGATAACAGAAAATAAATCTTATTTTTTCCTCTCTCTCTCTCCCCTTCATTGTAAAAGTAAAATTTTCAGAGAATTGAATTTCCTTCCCTTGTTAAGGAAGTCACGGAGCTTCAACCAACTGAAGATAAGAGATTCCATGGAGTGAAAGGTGGCTGGGTACACGGCACAGGAAAGGGTTTTATGGTTTGCTGTTGCAAGGAAAGACTGGAAGATTCCATTGCTTTTTTTTCAGTCGTGACTGGGAAAGAAAGAATCGTTGCTTACCAAAAGGAACAGAAACAATACGCATTATATTTTTAACGTCATGTTAATTTATCAGTGTAAATAGTCAATGTCATTTTTTATATATCTTTGG
>NC_089751.1:31597860-31630360 GCF_040412425.1 Macrobrachium rosenbergii | reverse complement strand
CTGCAAAAGATAATAATCTCTCTCTCTCTGATCTCTCTCTGAGCAATCTCTCTCTCTTTTAACGGAACAATTGATTTAAATGTCTTTTTGAGACATTATCCATTTGATAATCACAATTCCAGTATCCATTAGAATGTAAACGATCTTAGAGATTAAACAAAATTCAAGAACTGTTTGGCTCCATAATCAATAAAACTTGAAAAAAAGCAAATAAAACGAAAAGCAAACACATTGATCGCTCGAAAAATATTTTCAGTACTGATCCCAAAGAAGTTAATGTCCCATTTGATGGGACTATGTTAATTAAAGACTAACAAATAAACATATTGACTAATGACCATCATCCAATGGTCAAAGGCATAATGTTCTATGTGAGGCATACACACACAACCACGGTACGGTGGTACACATCTATACACAGAAGCACGATTATATATATATATATATATATAAAATAAAAATATGAGTATATATAGGGATGCAATATATGGTATATATATATGTACTATATATATATTATATATATATTATATATATATATATATATATATATATATATATATATCTGAGCGGACAAAGAGAGTGCGGAGAGAGACAAAGTGAGAGAGAGAGACAGACAAAGCCGGCACAATAGTTTTCTTTTCAGAAAACTGAGAGAGAGATTATATATCCATATGTATATATATATATATATATATATATATATATCCATATATATATATATGTAACAAATATATATATATATATATATATATATATATATATATATATATAAACTATCTGCATATAATATGTGGAATCTAATCTAGGAAAGTTAGAGAGAGAGAGAGAGAGAGAGAGAGAGAGAGAGAAGAGAGAGTTCACTGGACGTAAAAATCACACTGACGAAGAGATTTGAATACAAAGTTCTATAAAACAAGTGCTACTGATAGGGTCAGTCGTGCGGTGACTCATAAGGGCTGTCATAAAAAAAAACATTTTAACAGAGCATGGCTCTCCAAGATAACTGGTGAAAACAAGTTTCATTTTACGAAAATAAAAATTTTGTGTATGTGCTTCCATTTATACTGGATACACACGCGCACACACACAAATATATATATATATATATATATATATATATATATATATATATATATATACATATATATGTATACATATGCATACATATATATATATATATATATATATATATATATATATATATATATACATATATATATATACACACACACACATATATAGCCTATATACCTACATAGTGACTGGGAGCATGAAGAAATTTTAATTTAGTCCATTATATCAAGGCATTTGTTTCTTCAACTATTTGAAATCTAGCAAACACACAAGGTGAAATTTCAGTAATAAAACTACGAAAAATACGAAAAAATACAGTTAGACGTGTTAAGGAAAAAAGAGCATAAATTGGCAAGACGGAGAGGACAGGACTTAAAAAAAAAATTCTTGTGACAGCGACTTATGTAGAAGAGGAATGTAGGATGAAGGAGGGGTTACCTCATATGGTGCCAGAAACACTGTCAGGACACTTGAAAGAGTATACAAACTTGTTAGTTCAGGACGCAAGTTGAAACTTTGAGAGGGGAAAGTAGGGATTTTAGGAGTATATGGTGTGATTAGGAGATTACGACGAAAGATAAATTGTTTTCAGTGAAATATGAATCTCTGCTACCTGCGTTAGGAGAAGAAAAAAGGTGAACAGTACCAGGTGATGAGGAAATGCAAATTTGTAACAAGAAGAGTGAGGTTGCAACCGACAGACTCAGAATGCCTGGAATAAAGAGAACTGAATCTTTTAAACTTGTTTTACGAAAAAGAAACAAAGGTAAATGAAGAATGTCCGCATGTACACTTCAGAGAGAGCTGAATGGTGAGGCAACGCTTGTTGTAATTGTAAGTACTGGGATTTGATTAATATCTAGAAGCAGGGGAGTGATGTCGCTATTAGAGATTTCATGTCGGTATGCAAATCAGCTGTAAGGTGGAAAGACTTCATTTTTACCTTGGCGATCCCTAATGGAATATCTCGTCTATTTTACCTCTGAATCTACCCGTATCTTTCGAAAACCCGAGTTTTTTTTCTCTCACGATGAATTTTGTCTGCTTTGTCCTCAAGTACATTTACCATTCAAACATAAACGTAGAATGATACTGTAATTCACTGTAACAAGTAATATGCCAACATGAAGAACTGGTTTACTTTAAATCGAAATCGGTAATACACTGAACAGCATTCACGGCTCAAGATATGATTATTAACAATATTTTACATGTCTCATCAAAATGGATGGCAATACATAATACTGCCCTTGCCATTTGCATGTGACATCTCAAGTACATCATGCTGCTATGAATTTTCTTGTTTGAGATTTTGTTATAGCTGAATACGGAATCTATTTAGAGTAGTCTAAGTGTAAATTGATACAATGTAAAATTTTAAAAGTTGGACAGCGAGCGCGAAAAGACCACGAGAAACGGATGGAAAGAAAATAGCAAAATGCAATGCAGCTAAGGAGTGTCGAAGGGACTGCTAAAGAACCTTAAGTAAAATTTATAGCTCGCTACGCATGCCACACTTTAGGCATTAACCTCGTATGGGACCAAGACTACAACGTGACAGTGAATTATCTGGCGTCATACTTAGCATCCACTGACCCCGTCAAGCTTAACTGAAAGAAAGAACTCCCCAACCACTTGCCATGCCCTTCACAATATTGGTGAACCTCTTTCGAATATAGGAGCGTTCACTGAAATTTGCAAAAAGGCGCAATAAAATAAAATGCTTTTGTTGCCTGCAAACGACTCTGTCTTTCAATAACAGAACCATCACGTATACTGTTGGAAAGACCAAGCTGCAAAACGACTGTTTTCCCAGAAACCCGAGCCTTGACATATCTACTAAACAAACACGAGATGAAAAAACTCACGTCCACCAAGCTGACGGCGACCCTTCTGCCTCGATAAATAGTGCATGACATGTAGCTAAACGCTGTCTAATACGGGCCAACAGCCAGAGAAATGAAAGGGGACGGCACTACGCTCCTCTTATCAGTCAACCCCGTTCATTTTCAGAAAAGACACGACACCAATTACGCCCAGGTAAATACGCCGGACCCTTCACCTTGTATTGCTATTTGTAAAGGACAAGGAAGGCTATTCCGAACAGACTTTTTCTTTACTTGCTGCAGGTTGACAGTCCTTCCCCCTCCTCTCTCTCTCTCTCTCTCTCTCTCTCTCTCTCTCTCTCTCTCTCTCTCTCTCTCTCTCTCAAACACAACTATGTTAATACAACAGATTTGTTCATTATGTATTCAAACAATTAATTGCATTGTAGTTATGAGGTAATGTTAAGTGAAAAGTATTATTAGCTACTTAAATAAATATTATAAGGTGCGCAAAACATAAGCCAAAGCTCTCTCTCTCTCTCTCTCTCTCTCTCTCTCTCTCTCTCTCTCTCTCTCTCTCTCTCTCTCTCTCTAAGGTTTCCACGCACGTTCTGCAAAACCGGGAATTCTTAACTTTCTTTGAACTCTAATTACATTCTTTGTAACATTTCCTTGAAAGTTTAATTATGTAATACAAACTTTTCTTATTCTCATTCAATTTCAAGACTATGCTAGAGAGAATGAAGAAGGCAGGCGGCTTAGTATTAAGAAACTACTGCAATAAAGGGGAAAGGAAGTTGGGGGAAGCGAGGCTGGGGGACTTAGGATCCAGGCCTCACTGCAGCATTTTTTCCAAGTTTCTTTTTTTTTTTATTTTGCTAGCCACAGCAATCCTTACAATTATAATTTCTTTCCCTGAAGAGCCGACGCAGTCAAATTTTCATGGGGTAAATTAGCAGCAGCAATCTCAAGAAAACATGATTCAGGGACACACACAAATAATTATATATATATATATATATATATATATATATATATATATATATATATATATATATATATATATATATATATATATATACACACACACACACACATATATATATATATATATATATATATATATATATATATATATATACATAAACAATTATTGACTGGAAAATTCAAATTCATCATAAAATTGTGAGACGTCAGCATTTTGTAATTCGTGGCAATGCTTCCATGTTCCTTTGAGATTGTGGAACTCAAAAAACAAGTAAAAACTGCGCCGAAGTGTCTTCGGCGCAATCGAATTTTCTGTAAAAGGCCACAGAAAACAGATTTATCTTTCGGTGGTCTCGGTATAATGATGTTATGAGCAGCGGCCCATGAAACTTTAACCACGGCCCGGTGGTGGACAGTCCTATAGCAATGCCATACGCACGATTATGGCCAACTTTAACCTTAAATAAAATAAAAACTACTGAGGATAGAGGGCTGCAATTGCAATTCTTGTCAAGAGAAAAGACAAAACTGTAGCCGACAAAGAAAAAAACTCCTACCTAGTGACTAACTTGGTCCACCGGATAGAAAAACATTAGCTGAGTGGTAAACATACTGTAAAGGGTAAAGAATTAGCAAACTATTAAATCATAATTGTTGAAACGGCTGACAATTTCTGCTCCCGACAAAGATACATAAACATATCAGTGAGGAAAGCGACTCAGTCAAACACGCCACGAAATTTGTGTTGTAAATAAGCTTAAGAAACATACCTGTATTAAATAAACATGAGCGTAAGGGACACTATTCAGTCAAACACCAGTATGAAAAATCAACTGGAAATCGGCTTACGAAGATACACACTCTTGTCAAATACATATCAAGATGGAAAAATGTTCAAACATCATTATGAAACATGCACTGTAATTCACCTTCAAAACGTCCGCGAAAGACAAGCACAGACTGCAGTTGCGAGAAGTTTCCGAAGATATTCCTTTTGTCACTAGACGCCTGTGTTAATATAATCTTTAAGCCACGAGAAGTATCTACACTGTCCTTTGATCTTTCTGACTCATGCCCTTTCCTTTCATAATCGCTTCATTTCTAAACGCCTCGTTATCGGGAAATAATTATCTGGGAACTTATACATTCATTTACGGCGGAAGAATTCAAATAAGACGGCGAGGACGATTTCATTTTCGTCCTCTTATTTATTTATATACTCGGCGCTTCTCTCTTTGAAGTGCTGCTCAGGCAATTGCGAGAAATCCATGTGTACATTTTGCAGAAAAACAAAAAAAAAAAAAAAAACAGAGGGGAAAGAGATTCGCTAACTTCGCATCTGTTATAGAACATCGGATATTCAAATAATGCAGCAGTTATCTTTTGGCGCAAAGCAGCATCCAAGACAGAGAGACTGTCATCCATTTGTTATTAAAAACGCTCAAACTTACAGTTCTGTTATTAACCTTGGAAAAAATAAAATATTCCCCTCAGGTACCTGTTTGCCTGTAATTATTGCATTCATCACTTAGACACGAAAGCACCATTCATGCATCTCCATCAAATAACCGGCAATACGTATCCATTTATGTTTTTTTCTATGGTTTCACCACTGGCCTCTTCATAAACCATCACAACAGAGGCAACACGAACCGGGTTTCGAGCAGGTACGTAACGTCAGAGGTCGGAACCTTGTCATTTCGACCATCTCTTATAATATCTACTATTTCTAACAGTATTGGATACACTAATTACTCAATAAACCCAAGAAAAAATTCTCTTATTCAAGACCAATTCGTAATGCTTGACTGTGGACCATCCAGAAGACACCCATGAAAATATTTCCTTAGCCAAACATCGCTTGATCTTACATCCATTTTCTATGCTTAGCAATGGTGGTTTACAGGCGATAAATTCCACGTTTAGGCCTCCCGTCTTCCAGCTCGGGGTCAGCCCCTTTCACCACAGGCCTCTTCATAAACCATCACAGTGGAGGTAACATGGACCGGGTGTCGAGGAGGTGCGTAGCGTCACTGAGGTGGGAACCTTGTCATTTCGACCATCTCTTATAATATCGACTATTTCTAACAGTATTGGATACACTAATTACTCAATAATCTCAAGAAAAAATTCAAGACCAACTCGTAACACTTGACTGTGGATCATCCATAAGACACCCATGAAAATATTTCCTTAACCAAACATCGCTTGATCTTGCGCCCGTTTCATACACGTTGTGACTTTCCACTTGAACTTCAAACCGCTCCCCTTCATCCCCTCACTCTACGATACTCCGTCACAAACAGCACTTTAGAAAAAAGCCTTCAAATCCAGAGAGAGAGAGAGAGAGAGAGAGAGAGAGAGAGAAAGCGCAGTGAATTCACTGGCCTTTGTGATATGGGTGAAATGACTTTTTAACTCAAACATCTGCTCGTCGGACCATGTGATCTCGTCCCTCATTCGCTTCCAACACCCTGCAAACATTCGGTCCATTAACTCATTAGCTGAGTTATCCCTCTCTTTGTTAGTCCTACTCTCCTCTCTCTCTCTCTCTCTCTCTCTCTCTCTCTCTCCATTTCCATTACTGTATATACATCCTTATCTGGAAGTTAAATCATTTATATCCCACAATCTTGCAGCAAAGGGAAGCAATAACAATAATAATATTACTTACACTGATGATAATGATGCTACTGAGATAATGAAGATTATCACTAACGTTATCATTAGCCTTAATTTAGCTTCACAACGCAACAATCACAGAGGAGTTTCACTGAGCATTCAGTACCTTTGACAAATGCCATTTACTGCATATATCGGCATTTCGGTATGAATAAGAAATACAGAGTTATCGTATGTCCTCTAAATGATAATAATAAAAATATTGATCTCAAATTACAAAAGCGTAACAAGTTACAACCATTATTCGTAACTGTTACAGTCGAAACATATATAGTTTATTGAAAAGGCTTTGGAAGGCTGCAATTCCATTTATATTTCACAAGCCCAAGATTTTAAATTTAACATTTTACATCTGATTAGTTCTTATTAAACCACCTCCACTTTCCATTATGGCAAAGTTTTCTCTTCTTTTCCAGGCATAATTCACCTGGAATCGTCCAATCACTGTTCTCTCAGTCATTTCTTTCCATTGCTTCGCTCACTAGAATACACTGCCATATACTGAACAGTTACTCCGTCAATTTCGTAATATAAGGGAGAAGCAGAAATTTACATTTCCACAACATCTAGAGTTATTTCTATTGCAGTATCTTTAGCCAACATTTTTAGCACTTCCTTATACACAAACAAATCTGTATTGAATACCATCCATAAGGGATCCCTAACGTCTTTCTTTTTTTTTTTGGGGGGGGGGCTTCCACCCAAACGCCTCACTTTCCAATCAAAAGTCACTTCTAACCTTCTAATCCCGGATATCATTTCCATTCAGGGCTCGCACCTTGCATTGTCTCATGATTCTTATTTCACGAAAGACCTCTTGTTATCACTTCCAGATTACTGAATTTGTTGCCGGTTTTATCCTTTTTTTTTTTTTTTTTTTAGTTCGATGAGGAAACCCCACTTCTCTGTTACCTCTCTTTTAACTCGCATCGCCTTTGCCTTTATAAGTCATTTTCCTTTTTGGCATCCTGGTCTTCGCCCAATAGCACCCATTATAATTTACAGCACCTGTTCATCAGTAAGCATCACATCCTGATCCCGCAAATACTGCATCCTTCACGAACTCTCCTTTGAAGAGGTATATACACATATCCCCTTCTTCACCTGCAAAAAGAAGTCTGCACCATCCCCCTTTTAAGAATGCAACGCAAACAACTCTGGATGAAGGAATCATTCACGTCTCTCACTTTCCCCTCCAGATCTCACGTGATTCTGATTCACCCTGCGTTGCTCTGACCTCAAACTTCAGTTAAATAAGATATCCTCGTCTAAATACGAACTGAAGCCCTTAATAAGGGAACTTCAAGAACCCTTATCACCTGGAACATAGTTGTATAGTATAAATAATTGGTTCTCTGAAACTATGGGAGTACATCTCTCAATATTTACAGCTCTATAATATATAAGAAATTCAATGCAATGCCTCTGAAATATATGTAGTCCTTAAGTCCTAAAGGGAGAAATATATACTTATCTGAGTAATAACATTTATTTTATATTGGCCGAGTCGTGTACTTGACATTAGTTTACATCAGGTAATGTTACCAACCTACACTTTTCGCTTATGAATGTTAATTTTTCAGTACCTCAGGGATTAATATTAATCACCGTTGCCTTTTGTCTTTTAATTTTCTTTATTTTCTTGACTAACTATAATGGTTCATCTGTTAACAACCATTAAACCTCCATCTTCAAGGACACAACTCCAAAGTTTTTCATGTCACCCCATCAAAGGATTCCAAATCCCTTTTTTCACATTCTTATAGATAAAATGTCTGTTGAAAGTATCTTCCAACTGTTATCTCAAGTAACCTTTTCATTATTGTAAAAAATTAGAAAAAAGAGAAAAAAAAGAAGATAACTAAATTTAAAAATATAAAGTCATGGTACTTTGCAACTACGATCTATACGCTAACAAAATATTTGATAACAAACATACACATATGTAACTATTTCTGTTGCCAAAATCTACATTCACGATTTCCTGCAATATTCAGCTACAGATATCCATATTTCGAAATATTTCAGCTTTTCCAAAATCTCAATTCACAATTTTTTTCAATATTCTGAAGCAAGTGTCCCTATTTTCAAATGCTTATGTTTGACCAACATCTCCATTCATAATATCCCTCAATATTTAGCGGTAAATATCACTATTTCTAAACTGATCTGTATTGTTTTAATAACAAGTTCCTTCAATATGCATAACATATAAATTAAACATTTACACCGCTGTTAACTTTAAATTGCAATTAAGATTAGCATTTCTATGGTTTTACACTATGTAATTCTTTGCATGCGTTACCAAAACATTGCACTGTTGTCATACAAGGGATCAATAATTTCATACCGTTCTTTTCCTACAGAGCAAAACTTAATTTGGAATCTCTCTCTCTCTCTCTCTCTCTCTCTCTCTCTCTCTCTCTCTCTCTCTCTCTCACACACACACACACACACACATACACATTCATAACATTCTTTTCTATAGAGCAATATTAATTTGGAATCTCTCTCTCTCTCTCTCTCTCATACACACACACACACAAGTACACACATATACATACATACACTCACACACGCGCGCACACACACAAACTTACATTGTGTAGGTGTTAATATGTAATTTGTTTTCATTTCCATTAATCAAAAGTATATTTCCTGCCTACTTTTAAAGCTTTATTTTTCATATGTTGAAACAAAAGCACAGAATCACACGGACAAAAGTTGGTCGATTACTGGTCCCTAAAATAATCTTGAAACGCAGTATACATAAATACAAACATACATCCATATATATATATATATATATATATATATATATATATACATATACACACATACTGAGTCCAATTACGAAATTTATGGCGCAACATTTCTATATTGTAAAAATTCATTCAAACAAGAATGAAATAATGAAACAATACACACTGCAACCAGACACAATCTCACAAACAATCAACTGTCACTGACGTCAGAACAGCTTTCATAAACTTTCAAGTTATCAGGTTCGGAGAGGAAGACGCAATACGCGATAAAGAAATGAGTAGGAAACAGCCAAATGAAAGCAATAAAAAACAAATCACCGCAGTTCATAAATGAAAAAGGAAAAAATGGGGAGCAACGTGTTATGAACAATATTCCCGGAAGAGCGGGAAAAATTTAATTGAAAATAACAGCACAACGGAACGTGCGTAGAGAATATGAATATATATATATATATATATATATATATATATATATATATATATATATATATATATATATATATATATATATATATATATATGTGTAAAAGTGTAATCATATGTATGTATATATATACATATATATACTGTATATATATATATATATATATATATATATATATATATATATATATATATATATATATATATATATATATATATATATATGAGCACGCACACATTATACATACATACATACATACATACATATATATATATATATATGTATATGTATGTATGTATAATTTAAGAGCTTGAGAGAGAGAGAGAGAGAGAGAGAGAGAGAGAGAGAGAGAGAGAGAGAGAGAGCAAATCCTCTTTTGATGTCACACACGTGCCAATCTTACCTAACAAGTGATGGTATCAAATCACTCAAGTATGAAAATGTTACCCGACCGCAATGACCATTAGACCAGTTAATCCAGCCTCGCATCAAAGGGGACGTGAAAGAAAGAATGTTTACACTAAAACCTCGCAATCTTCGGAGTCTTTAACCCGTGAATAAGCCACTGCGATAGAGTTGATTGAAACAGAAAATGGCCAGATATTTTGGAAACAACTGTAATGTTTGTTTCACTTGAAACAGAATGTATTTACAGGTTTTGGAAACACTTGTCAGCAATGTTTGTTTGCACTTGAAATAGAATATATGTAAATTTTTGGAAACAGTTGTTAACAATGTTTGTTTCACTTTGAATAGAATATATTTAGAGGTTTTGGAGACAGTTCTTAATAATGTTTGTTTCACTTGGAATAAAAAAAAATAGTTAGAAGCTTTGGAAACAACTGTCAATGTTTTTTTTTACTTGAGAATGAACATATTTAGAGATTTTGAGAACAGTTGTCCTAAATGTTTGTTTCACTTGAAATACAATATATTTAGAGATTTTGGGAACAGTTTTAAATAGTGTTTGTTGCACTTGAAATAGAATATGTTTGAGATTTTGGAAACAGTTGTCAATAATGTTTGTTTCACTTGAAATACAATAAGTTTAGAGAGTTTGGGAACAGATATCAATAACGTCTGTTCCACTTGAAATAGCATATATTTAGAGATTTTTGACGCAGTCGCCAATAATGTTTGTTCCACTCGAAACAGAATAAATTTAGAGATTTTGGAAACAGTTGTCAACAGTTTTTGTTTCAGTGCAACCGGAAGGGGGGAAAAATATGAATGAAGTAGACTGGAATTTTCATGCACCTCGCTGACATGAGAGAGAGAGAGAGAGAGAGAGAGAGAGAGAGAGAGAGAGAGAGAGAGAGAGAGAGAGAGAGAGAGAGAGAGGGCTATCCCCACATTCCTCGTAAACAACAAGTTTACCAATACATGTTATCCCTTTTCAATAAAACTCAAAAAGGGATGTAAATCCCATGGCCTCGTTCTAACCCCAACGCGAAATAAAAATAAAACGGCAGCACTCTCGTGTATGGAGCCCCGTACAATAAATATTTGCTCCACCATAAAATCTCGATTTACATCGAAAGACTACAACATCGTAATCAAAACTTCTCGGACAATTATTGAAAAACGAAACGGCTCTGATCCATTTACATAAAGATGAAACCATTACATTAATCTCTCTCTCTCTCTCTCTCTCTCTCTCTCTCTCTCTCTCTCTCTCTCTCCTCTCTCATATCCTTAGGGTAAAGGATAAAATAAAGACTGTTTAGTTATTATTGGTTAACCAGTAACATTTTACAGAGGAGGGCCTCGACGAGGCAACCTCCCATCCTCACGGAGGTGAAGCTGTTCTTCAGGTCTCATTAGCATACTCTCTCTCTCTCTCTCTCTCTCTCTCTCAAACAAATCCATTCGTTTCCTTGCAACAACATTCGATTCCTAAACAGCAACCTCTTGACATTCTCAAGCTGGGATGAGCCAATACTGAGATAATCATCTTATAAGTTCTTGTTATGATCCACCTTTCACCAGTTGCAACCCCCCTCTCTCTCTCTCTCTCTCTCTCTCTCTCTCTCTCTCTCTCTCTCTCTCTCTCTCTCTCTCTCTCTCTCTCTCTCTCTCTCTCGGGCGCTTCGCAAATCACACATGAGATTGAATAAAAAGCGATTAAAGTCCATAATGCCTAAAAGAATGTAGATGTTAAAGAGAGACTTCTTCGAACTAACACAGGAAATATGGATGCTGCTAACTCGGTCTACAAACTTACTTAAGATAATGTAGAGTACTGACGTAGGCAGGCATAATTTACATTAAGTAATTGGCGACAGTTAGCAGATGGAGCGAAGTGGAATATTTTCTTTTTTATTCATACACACACACACACATATATATATACATATATATAAATATGTATATATAAGTTAAGTATACCTTAGTTTAACCAGACCACTGAGCTGATTAACAGCTCTCCTAAGGCCGACTCGAAAGATTAGATTTATTTTACGTGGCTAAGAACCAACTGGTTACCTAGCAACGGGACATACAGCTTATTGTGGAATCCGAACCACATTATAACGAGAAATGAATTTCTGTCACCAGAAATAAGTTCCTCTAATTCTTCATTGGCCGGTCGGAGAATCGAACGCTGGCCCAGCAGAGTGCTAGCCAAGAACGATACCAACCCGTCCAATGAGGAACTAGGTATGTGTGATACATACAAATTATACATATATATATATATATATATATATATATATATATATATATATATATATATATATATATATACATATACAGTATATATATATATATATATATATATATATATATATATATATAATATATATTTATATACAGTATATATATGAAGAAAAATAAAATATTCAACTTAACTACAGCATTTCCAATAACATAATAATAGAAGTCATCCTCCATGAACGACTACTACAACGGCAAATGATGTGCAAAACTACAGGGGTTTTATCTCCAACCACTAATTATTAAACGAGAGTCGTTTCTGAATTTCTCAAAACGAAGTCACAAACCCAGCGCATGACAAAGACCCATTTCCTTGTCTCAGTACGAAACGAGTTTATAACCACATATAGTTAGTCAGGAAGCTGGTGCCAAGTTGATAGCAAGTGAAGAGGAAAGGCAGTGATAAAAAAATATGAATTGAATTGAATAAAGAATTTAGGCCAAAGGCCAAGCACTGGGACCTATGAGGTTATTCAGCGCTGAAACTGAAATTGACACTAAAAGGTTTGAGAGGTGTAACAGGAGGAAAACCCCGCAGTTGCACCATGAATTAACTGTTAGGAGAGGGTGGAAAGTAAGATGGATGAAAGAGAATATGAAAGGAGGTAGAGTAAAAGGAACGAAAGGGGCTGCAGCTAGGGGTCGAAGGCACCCTGCAAAGAACTTTAGGAAATGCCTACAGTGCACCGCGTGAAGTGCACTGACGGCACTGCCCCCCTACGGAGCATAAAATAATATGGTAGAATGGTCATCATACCTTTTTTATAAAAGAGGATAAGGCATGGCATGACTTTATGGTTTAGTTACAATTATACCATCAATTGTGACTGCAGATGAGCAGCAACGTTCCTGATGCTTCGCATGGGTTTTTGGTCTCAGAAAACTGAAATATTTTGAGAATTCAGGGAAAATAAAGTGCTCGGGAAATTCAATTAAATAAAAAAATTTGGGAAACATAAGAAAAATTAAATGTCTTAAAACTAAAAACAAAAGGAAATGTATGTGGTAATTAAGGAAAACTCATGGAAAATAAATATTGAAAAACTCAGGGAAAACAGCAGGTCAGGGAATTTCAAAATGAAGGCTTAAGTTTGTAAAGAAAAAGAAAGGAAAGTGTAAATAAGAAATCACTAAGAACTTCGGATATCATGGATAATAGAATAACCAATACTGCTGGATGAGTTGATAAAGGAATGATTCATTGTTGCTTAAAGGTTATTGTTTAGTATGATTAGCAGAAATTTCCCCTGGGTAACTGAAATGAATTGAACATAGAATTTAGGCCAAAGGTCAAGCACTGGGATCTATGAGGTCATTCAGTGCTGAAATGGAAACTGACATTAAAGGTTTCAAAGGTGTAACAGGAGGAAAACCTCGCAGTTGCACTATGAATCAACTGTTAGGAGAGGGTGGATAGTAAGATGGAATAAAAAGAATATGAAAGGAGGTACAGAAAAAGGAACGAAAGGGGTTGCAGTTAGGGACCGACGGGACGCGGCAAAGAACCTTAAGTAACACCTACAGTGCACCACGTGAGGTGCATAATGAATCAGCAGATAAGCAAAATCTAGTCACGAAGTACAAAAGCAGATAAGAGGCGCAGCTGAAGGGATGTTTGAATTTTATTCAATAGAAGCCAATTTGACGACAAGGGGATGTCAATGGAAGACGATGAGTTACAACTGATAAGAATCCAGCCTAATGCATTGAATTTCAACGGAAAGCAATCGCACGACGAAGAATCAATTCACAGAGTTATATGCAAAAGTTATACAAGCGATCAGTGGCTTCTGAAAACGGGTGTTTGTTGATAACAATGGCAGTGCACTTATGAAAAACTGGCAGGTAAAGACAAGGCAGCATCACAAAATTATAAAAGCAATGGAAAAATGAGAGAAAATAGGCTATTCTGTTGCATGGCATAGACTATAAAACATAAAAAAATAGTTTGCATGATATAACAAAGGAAAACATTCATGAACACATGGA
This sequence comes from Macrobrachium rosenbergii, assembly GCF_040412425.1. Taxonomy (NCBI): domain Eukaryota; kingdom Metazoa; phylum Arthropoda; class Malacostraca; order Decapoda; family Palaemonidae; genus Macrobrachium; species Macrobrachium rosenbergii. Next base: position 31,615,895 of record NC_089751.1, on the reverse strand, counting down.
AAAACAATCATCCATATTCTAAAGAAAAAATAATGATGATTATTATACAAAATTAGTTTTCTTCTGAAGAAAAAGTTCAATTTGTAAGGAGTCTGAATTTCCTAATTAAGTTTTTTCTTTACTGTTTTGTAGAGGTTGTCAAATTTAGCAAGATTCCATATGCGTGCAATGACAAATGTGTATTACGAGGATCAAAGGCTACGTTGAAATTAAAATGCTGCCTTAACAATTGTTAAGAAAAAAAAGACTTGTTTAATCATCATTAAAGACACAATATCATCAAATCAATTGGCATTAAATCATCAGTTTAAATAGGTTTTTAGGAAAATTTATATAATAACTAAAATAAACTGTTATTTCAATCAAAATCTCAAGACTTAGAGATTCAAGAGATTCAAGTATTCAATTAATCAAGAATTCCTTCCTAATCATTTTCATATACGCAGAGAGAGAGAGAGAGAGAGAGAGAGAGAGAGAGAGAGAGAGAGAGAGAGAGAGAGAGGACTTTTAGGGTAGCAATAGTCGAAAATATCACAACTTCATATTCATTTTCATGTCTTTTCAGGCTTATTTGGTTTTCGTCATGCATGTATTATGTATTTCAGGGAGCACAAAACAAGCACCTTTAATGGGCAAATATAAATAAGCAAAACTATGACACCAAGGACTTATGTAAACCCAAAAATTAAGGATAACTGTATTCAATTCGACGTTTTCTTTCTTGGTTTTATTTCATCCCAAGGTAATTGGCAGAGATTTATGCATATGAGATCTTAGAACATATAGAACATATGGGCTTATATGTATATGCTACACAGTACTTAAGACCCGGAGAATTTACAGAGAAACTTCAGGTGCGATTTAGAAAACCCGATGGCCCTAGAGATGGGAAAAAGACTGCTGAGATAGCCGAGAAGTGCGTGGAACTGAGTGGTGAAAAAACCCCAGCTTTGACGATATCGAAATTTTGGTTTGTTTTAAATCGTTTGCTCTAGAAAATGTTGCCTATTGTGGCAACAATGACTCTAATCTGTCTCTCTCTGACTGTCTGTCTGTCTCGAACTTCCTTCCTTCACGATCTGCTACACTTTCTGAGCAGGCCCCAGCTACCAAGGCAACAACATGCACAAACAAAATCGCATCAAAATTCATCATACACGTACAAAGCCATGACTTGGATAAGAATTCGAGACGCTGGTAAATGAAAAATCTTCACAAAAGAAAGACGAAAGGGACATGTAGAGTCTAGTTCAACAATGCAACTGCTGTCCTCCATCAGGCGAATGAAAAAGAAAGTACTAGTACAAGACATACACAAACAGCTGAATGAATGGGTGGCCGGAGTACTCTCTCTCTCTCTCTCTCTCTCTCTCTCTCTCTCTCTCTCTCTCTCTCTCTCTCTCTCTCTCTCGGAATACAAGTCACAAACTAGCTTACGAAAGTATCAATCAAAGGAGAAAGTTCAGGTTGTAAAGTGAATGTTCAAGCTTTCCCCCCGAAGTCCTATATGAATACGAGGGTCACTTGAACAAACAGTTGAGAGAGAGAGAGAGAGAGAGAGAGAGAGAGAGAGAGAGAGAGAGAGAGAGAGAGAGAGAGAGAGAGAGAGAGAGGGGTGCACAGAGGCTCTTTTGGTGGATGTTGACCTTCTCTGATGATGATGTATGATGAATGAAGTGGTGTATGATGAATGCAGTGATGAGGTTCAACAAACTGGAGGGAGTGTGAAGGAAAGGAATTGTTACAGCAATAGTCTTGTGAACGAGCTGCATTGACGATAGGACTGGAGTCACAGATTGTACATGGCTGAATATATATATATATATATATATATATATATATATATATATATATATATATATATATATATATATATATATATATATATATATATATATATATATATATATATATATACATATACAGTGTGTGTGTGGTTGTGCATCATGCTTTGAATAAGTATGCAACCCTACTTTGAAATGACTAAAATGAAATTTAAGAGGCAACCATGTCTTGGGTGACTCAAAGAAGTATGCAACCATATCTTGAAATGACTCGAAGTATGCAACCATGTCTTGAAATGACTCGAAGTATGCAACCATGTCTTGAAATGACTCGAAGCATGCAACCATGTCTTGAAATTTCTCGCATAAAATTTATTAAGCAACCATCTCTTGCAATGACTCGCATAAATAAACAACCATGATTAGCAATGACTTGAATAAGTATGAAAAAATTACTCAAAAAAGCAAGGAGCCAAGTCTTGAAATGTATGCAACCAGGTTTTGAAATGACTCGAATAAGTGTGCAACCTTGTCTTCAAATCACTCAAACAAGTGTGTAACTATGTCCTACAATGACTCGTATACGTATGCAAACGCATATTGAAAGAATTTATATATATATATATATATATATATATATATATATATATATATATATATATATATATATATATATATGTGTGTGTGTGTGTGTGTGTGTGTGTGTGTGTATTATATATATACATTATACATAAAAATATATATATATATATGTATATATACGATATATATATATATATATATATATATATATACACACACATATATATATATATATATATATATATATATATATATATATATATATATATATATATATATATGTGTGGCAATATCTTCAAAGTCCAACCTTTCATTGTGGTTGCACAACATAAATCAATAAATTAAAACCACGAGTCAGATTTAAAAACTATAAAAATAAAAATTATTCAAACATAGACACCTAGGTCATTACCTCAATACCCGTGGGTATTCAGCAATGAAATAAATGCTCAGAAAGTGACGAATAAAGACAGGACTAGCCGCCAGAGCAAAGACAATAGGGAACGTCCCCGAATATAAACATGACATCCGTGGAGGGATTGTCAGCGCTGGGTGTACCCAATGAACTCTGCTAAAAGCGTCACTCCTTTTAATCTCATTAGATTCCTGCCAGACCAGGATAGTCTTACGCATGCAAATAGGTTCAAGGTAGGAGAATGTCTTCTGAATGCTACCGCGATAGTATCGAGTGTCTTTGGCTTCCAGGCTTTCGTATATTTCCCGGCAATTTTCAATTTTATCTTATTAAGTGCAACGGATACACACACGTCATTTATATATATATATATATATATATATATATATATATATATATATATATATATATATATATATATATATATATATATGTATGTGTGCGCGTGCGTGCGTGTGTGCTTGTAATACACACGCAAACATACATACATACACACATACATATATACACGTGTATAAATATACAGAATGTACATATAATGTGTTATATGTACGTGTTTTACATCTCCCTATCTATACATACTGCTTAGATATTAGGCAACAGCCAAGAAGAGGATAAAGAAGAAACAAGGACAAACGAAACACCCACCTATGAGTCCACCAGCAGCACGCTTCAATTTAATCTCACACACAAGCTTCAGTCCATCATAAAACTCCGAACTGCTCTAACAAGCGACCCGTGACATTAACATCGCGACTCCTTCCTTATTGCGCGGTTATCTATTCTACCCTGCGCTTTCCGTGACCCATCCACAGCAGGCAAGTTACGCGATTTTTCATTAACTGTAAAACTTTTGACAACACTCTTTCCAGATGAATAATTACTTGTTCAGGGAAAGACAAACGTGTAAAAATGCAAGGATGCTGCCTCATTCCATACAAGGCGTACAGCTTGATGTTCTAACGGATACCTGGAGGAGACATAAATACCATTTGCTTCTTCTTCTTTTCGTCTACATGCCGGTGACGTTTTCCTTATTAATTTTTTTTCCTTTTAGTAATGGGATTCAATTACTCTTATTCCTTCAACTCATAGTGTCATTATTTCACTCGTGGCAAACTGTAACCTCTCACCTGAATCTCGCTCCTAAACTCTCAGAAAGCTACAGTACATCACTCTTGCAGGACCTAACTGAGCTCTTGATTGAGACAGGCATGAAGAGGAATACTTCTAGCTAGCAATGCTGAAACATCTTTTAACAGTGCGTTTAACAAATAACATCACTGCAAACTCTTCTGCAACACCGTGCATATTAACATTTAATCTCTCCCATCCGCTTGCGTTTATTTCCGTTAAGGAGACTTCTTTTGGTCTGCTTCTATAAGGTCGAGTTTACTTTATAGAGAATAGGGTCGTTGGGAAACAAATCCACTGTTGCATCACTCACGCTACTAAGAGTTTTTTTTTTAATAATGTCGTTCTCGAAAAGGTAAAAAACGTTAAAAAGAATAGGGTCATCCTTTTTAGGGTCAAGTACGTTAGAAAGAATAGGGTCATTCTCGAAATCAAAAGGTAAAGAATGTATTTCAACTCCACAATCACCTTCTACGAGTTAAAAAAGAAGGGCTTTTCTCTCGTAAGCAGCCTCTTCATTTGTATGCGGACTGCCTGACTCATCGAAGTCGGTGACTAAAACTCCCATAAATCCCAACAGAGCTGAATCGAAAGCTTTCCCAACTACCCGACAGGTGGTATTCACATAATAATGTGCGTGACTCCTACTCTGTCGCACTGCTGCTCATTCTCACCCTCTGTGAGTGGGGTCTATATGAGAACTTTAATCCCTAGAGGTAAACAAGCTTAACTGGCCCCCGCCACCCACCGTCCCCACGCCCCTGCCCAACTGAGGGCCTTCAGGCTTTGAAGGATCATGCGTACAGTCTGGAGAGAGAGGGAGAAAAAAAAAAAACAATTATTCATTTTAAGATTGCAAAATTTCAACCGATCCCTATTACCTGGAATTTTTTACCACATACTGTGCTCCCATAGTCCGGCGATAACATTAAAAGTACGGCTTCCCAAACAGAATATTCGGATATTTTTCTCTCCTACAACAGACCGAAATTTAGCCATTTCTCACATATTTAGAAATAATTTACGTAACTGCTTGAAGATGTAGCGCAACGCGAGCGTATGTGCATCGCTATTGAATGATTCGTAGTGGGGTATTTTGAATTTGTAAGAGATTGCTTAATCAAAACATACAGTTGTATTGGATACAAAAAAAGTCAGGGTGATCAACAACATCTCAATAATAAATGAGGTAAACAGGACCATAATAAGTATCCTTACTACTTTCGTAATAAAGACTTTGCTTCAACGGATGTCTTTATCCATACTATTTCTTTCGTGATTATGTCCAATGCCATTTGTATATCAAGTCATAATACTACACGTACAAATATATAAATCTAAAACACGACTTTGTTTTGGATTTTCATAAACTAAACTGACGTAAAATATCACGATGTACCTTCCGATAAAACAAACAACCTCTCAAAAACAAAACATTTTCAATTAATAATAGAAAATTAATCCATCATGAAGTAGGGCCAAATACTTCCCTACCAAGAGCCGCACGGACAAATTCTGGGAAAGACTTCGCATATTAATTCACGGGTTACCAAGAATTTATCTTTCCATTTTTCATACTGATGGAAAAGGCATTGCAGAGGACCCCCTTTCCAGCCAAGTCTACGGTCAACAAATATTTGATCAAAAGAACACCTAGCATGTAAAATGTACTCTACAAGTAAGACAACTTTAATTGAAACAGTCCGTGTAATAATAATAATAATAATAATAATAGTAATAATAATAGTAATAATAATAATAATAATAATATCTTCTTTTCATCAGCGTGTAGCTGGTGTATCAAGTTTCCAAAGGAAATATAAAATTTTCTTGTTGTTTCAGTTTTATTACCCCTGACGTTTCAAACGCGTTGTTATTATTATTATTATTATTATTATTATTATTATTATTATTATTATTATTATTATTATTATTATTATTATTATTATTATTATTATCTGTCTTCTCAATTTCCTGTATAATTCTTGTCCCTTCTGCGTTAATATTACTGGAGAATAATTGGCCAATGTTCATATTTGGTAAGAACATCGGTCAATTATTGTCCATTATTAATGTAGAAGAGGAAAGAATTATACGGAAAATTCAGAAGACTCAATATAAAATCAACTCGAATGATGCAGCCATGCTATTTAATACATGTTTAATAGAGGATCTGCTTCCTTCTAATAATAATAATAATAATAATAATAATAATAATAATAATAATAATAATAATAATAATAAATGTCGGGACATCTCTCATTTCCTCATTCCTTTGGACGAATGATAGCCCCCAGTAAGCCTAATGGATAAACAAAAGGGCAAATGGTCGTGAGACCACAATACATCAACTAATTCTTTCATCCATACAAAAGAGGAAATCCCAATAATTCTGTTATCATTTATCTGATACTAAAGAGAGTAGGCCTAAATGGACAAAAACGTTACAGGAGAAATGCTTTCCATGGCCTCGTAAAAGAAAAAAAAAAAAAACTCACACACACACACACACAAACACACACACAAACAAAACATTTGTGCGCAATGAGAGATGGACATGAAGGAAAGCCTCTTCAGTATGTAAAAGATTGCATTAAAGAAAAAGCCGATTAACGTAAAGTTTACTAAAGAGAATATAGACATTGCAGTTATTTACTTCTTAAACTCAAGAGAGTATAGCCAGTACAGCAGTTTGTCTCTTATCTGAAGTGTCTATTTTTCTGAAAGCGACTTACATTACGCCGTCAGTTGAACAAACAAAACTTGACTGCAGATATACAGTGTTTCTTTTCCCTTCTAAAGCATCTGCACTATCAAAATATATAAAAAAAAAAATCTTCCCAATGGAGGTACGTAATATTCTCTGTTACACTCTCTAAACAATTTACATAACCACACGTACAAATAAACATGAAAATCAGCTCTTCAGTTTCTCAGAATCTGTTTCAACCACTTAAGGAAATGAAAACGAAAGAAAATTGTGAAGAAATGAAGGAACATTTCCTTTGTCGGAGTTCTTGTTTATAACGAATGAGACTAGCAACACTCAAACAAACAAGCAAAAGAAATAGCCGCTATTTTTTCCCCTATTTGATTTGCATGTACAAAAACAACCACCTCACCACTCCCCCGTTTTCTCTGTCCTTCTACCCTCCCCCCCCCCCCAACCTCTCTTTCTCAAAGGACCCCAAACATCGCCTGAAAGGGTAACCACAGCATTCAAGGAGAGGACGAATGCAAAAGGAGTTTATTCCGCTCCATTAAAGCTTCCTCTCGCCCTCACGGCTCTTTCAATTATAAGCCTCGGACCTTTTACGCTGCTCTTGTATCTAATTTGCATTTTCCAACCTATTCATTTTTAATTTTCTGGGTCAATTACACACAGTATACAAACCAATATAATTGCAGGGGTACACCTACGTGCATCAAATATACATACATACATACATATTTACATACATACATATATTATATATATATATATATATATATATATATATATATATATATATATATATACTGTATGTATATATATACATATACTGTATGTACACATATACATACATATACATATATATATATGTATATATTATATATATATACATCTAGACAAACGCAACAATCAAAAAATTTAAGACCAACAACATTAACACGAAGGCAAGCGTGACAGAAAAAATAGTAATAATAGAACATTATTATTATTTGTTTTTGTTACTGATATGTCACCCACAATTACACAATAAAAGCTATTATAAGCCACCTAATACTACTGCGCTTGTCGTCTGTTCTCAAATGTAGTATAACTTTCATAACGAAGATGAAGATGAAGGCAGTGATTACCGCAGACTGTATGACCACATTTCATACTGTAAGAATTAGTCCAAATGAAAACATATTGCCCTCTCGACGAAATTTTCCTACAATATTTGCTAAAAATTTCATCCCTCCGACTCGCCACAATTTAGTCTTCCTAAGTGGAGCATAAAACCAATCAAATTAATACCAAGTCATACGTACAAAAAAGTAAACAGTTCTTGGGATATATGAATCACATTCTCCGAACGCTTGTTGTACATATTCATGGTTTTTCGGCTTGTTCAGTAAGACACTGACTGGTCTCAGTGTGAAGAATAAAAGAAAATTCATGAGGAGAAATAAGAGGTAGAGTGTTGTGTGTTCATTTATTTATAGAAAAGTCTTACTGCTCTTTAGCAACTCTTTCACTTGGAAAAAACAAACCTGCTGATCTAGACCCAACTCTATTACGACTTACTAAACAATATTGCCGAAACTGAGACACCTCTTCTCACAACGTACCTGAAACGAGAGAAAATGTATCAGCAACTTGGTCACATTTTATAAAAAGATTTACCAAAAAATTACATGATAAACTATAAAAATCACATTCAGATATAACATACCAAACGTTAACCTTATGCATACAAATGCATAAACATAGAGACTATTTATTTATACGGACAGAAGCTTATCTGATAGACCACGTACTGCGGAAGTCTTTCGCCACTTGACCATCAACAATGGCAACAGCAGTAAATTTCATGATGAAGAGAGAGCTATGATACCAGCTCTTGGATAAACATTTTTTCCACCTCTTGGCTCTTCTGACAACGCTATGAGCTACCACGAGAGAGAGAGAGAGAGAGAGAGAGAGAGAGAGAGAGAGAGTTAAGTGTACCTTAGTTTTACCAGACCACTGAGCTGATAAACAGCTCTCCTAGGGCTGGCGCGAAGGATTAGACTTATTTTACGTGGCTAAGAACCAATTGGTTACTTAGCAACAGGACCTACAGCTTATTGTGGAATCCGAACCACATTATAGCTAGAAATGAATTTCTATCACCAGAAATAAATTCCTCTAACTCTTAGAGAGAGAGAGAGAGAGAGAGAGAGAGAGAGAGAGAGAGAGAGAGAGAGAGAGAGAGGTTGATTCCTTTTAAGATCAAAATTTCAGTTATATATAACAAAGAAGATAGTTCAATTACGTTTGGCAATCGTGGTTATCTCCTAAATTGTTCAGGAAGAAATTTTTTGAAGTTAACAGGATTAGACTTTATTTTTACGTGGTTATCTACAGCTTATTGTGGAATAATTATTGTTCTTAGAGAGAGAGAGAGAGAGAGAGAGAGAGAGAGAGAGAGAGAGAGAGAGGAAGAAATTTTAGGATGCATGAAGTTAACAGAGAAATGATAAAGTGGCTCGGCAGCACGGATGTGAAGTTTGAAGTTAACAGTTAAAGCTAGTAATACGACCGGAAATCTTATCTCTGACCGTGATTTCAAGCCACTGCCTCATTTCCATCAGAAGGCCAGAAACACATATTACCAAAAACTTGTTGTTTGATCCTCTGAAGAGATGCATTTTGAGAGAGAGAGAGAGAGAGAGAGAGAGAGAGAGAGAGAGAGAGAGAGAGAGAGAGAGAGAGAACAATAATATTTTGGCGGCTTGCTAATACAAATGATGCTTGTTCTTTACGTAATTCAATCGACTATTTTGTTAATAAACAACACGTAACAATTATATGGTTTAAAGCCTATCGAGAAATTAGCTCTCTTTGTCGGTATAACAAAACTGGAAAATTTAACCATAGGTACCGCACGAAAATGTGAATATCTCGACTGCACTAATATTATTACTATTTATTACGACAGTTAGATAAGTGAAACATGTCTGTAATCACTTTACAAGACAGATAAAAAACATTTCTTGGTTAAGGTCATCCGAAAACACGGATAATCCCTGCCTTAAATTAAACATTGATTCTTTTCCTTTAGTTTGGGCAATAAAAAGGGCATAAGATCACCTTTCCACTGATTTTAACAATTGAAAAAGTAACGAGATAAATAAATAAATAGATAAATAAAAGTGGTTTTCACAAGTAGCAGCAAATGGAATTAAAACTTCAGCGTAATGAATTTTAATTTGTACTTCAGTTATTTACGTCTATAGATGTGCTTCCGTGACTCAAGGTTTAAAGGTGGCAATCCTATGATTCTTAATATTCTTGTTGCAGTCCAAATGATTGTTACCATTTACCTGAAAATGCGGATGAGGTTAGGCTAGTTAGGTTTAAAGCAATATGGTAATGGCTCAGTGACAGAAAAATACGGTCAAGAACCATACTTCAGTGACTCAAATGATTGGATAAATAGCTTAAGTAGCACATTAATTGCCAAAGTCTTTAGAATAATTGCTGGACATTTCATCACAACGGCTCCCGGCGGAAATCGGGACTCACAACCAGAGATAAAAGTCATGAACTACAGAGTGCCCCCCTCCCCCCCCCAAAAAAAAACAGGAAATTTTGGATTTACATTATGTATTTTACACACATATTTTACCATGTATTTCATTTTATCAATGAACTAAAAAATTAACTAACATATATTCCTGACTTCATTGAACCTCACGAATGGCCCTCAAAAAGTCCAGATCTCAACGTAATGGATTTTACCATGTGGGGGTTTACTGTTACATCAACTTCAGTTACAGAGGACAGACATACAATCCTTAAAAGATCTGTTGATGGAAGCTTGGAACAATATCCCGCTTGCAGTCATCCAAAGGGCGACTGGAAGTTGGGTAGACCGTCTACGTCGTTGTGCAGCTGCCCAAGGAAAGCATTTTAATTACCACATCTGAAATTTGTGCTTTTGTTCTGTTTTAAGAATGTTTCTCTTAACAACAGCCGTTTTCTGTTTCCAACAATTAAATAAACTTTACCAAATATCCTGGTTTTTTTGTGGGGCACCCTGTATAATGCAGTTGCTACGAGTTTTGGCTCAGTAGCTCAAACCCTGCAGTCTCAAGCCTGCTGAAACATGGCCTGGATCCTTTGAGAGATTACTACACATCATTGCTCAATGTCCACAGCCAAAAGTCAATGGCTCTGCAATACTACTTATAGTTCAGAGACTTAGCTTACCCCTATCCGTCAACTACATCGCTAGGAAAATTTCTGGTCGGGTACTGGAGACAAAGTAGATGTCTTTTCTGATTCATGGTGCGTTCTAATACTTTTATGAATGGCACAAAATAATAAATACCAGTACGCTCTTCTTACAAAGAATTACGAGATAAATTTTATAGATACTTTAAATCACACTGTCAGTAAATAAGCGACTACTTGCCTGACAGATACAATTTATTCCTGGATCGGTGAAATATTTTCGAGAGCGTAACTGCCGAAAACATCGTAAAACTGATTACATTACTATTACCATTTGTTTTCTTCGGGGTACAGACCAACTCTTTTGTCTCACTGCTCTTTATCTCTCCTTCTCTTGTTTCCTTGGTACCTCTGACAGACAAGGTATCTGGGTTACCCGCACCATTGCTACTATATTTAACGGAAATCAATTACACATAAAATGAAGAAACACTGGGAACTTACAGAACTGTCCGAAGAGTCAATATATAATGTTTAATTACCATAACATCAATGGAAAACGGAAACACTTATCATGATAGTGATAAACCTAACAGGATCAAGTATACCGCAATTAAGTCCTTTCCCTTTGAACAAACTGAAGCTCATCACTATCATCGTAGCGTACGGAAATTTCGTATGCGCCAGACCTACTGACGTCCATCGGTACGTACATGGATTTACGCGATAAATAATAATATATATATATATATATATATATATATATATATATATATATATATATATATATATATATACATGTATATATATAGATATATATATATATATATATATATATATATATATATGTATATATATATATATATATATATATATATATATATATATATATATATATATATATATATATATATATATATATATATATATACAGTATATACTATCAGTAGGTCTGCATATATGAAATTTCAGTATACATAAAATTATATATATATATATATATATATATATATATATATATATATATATATATATATATATATATATATAAACCAATGAAGGAAGACGAAGACTTCACCAGCAAAAAAGAAACAAAGCGAGGGAGAGCCGTTGCAAAGCATGACATATAGACATCACGTGGCTGCTGACGACAACACAGGATGAAACAATAAGAGGACGGCCAATAATACAACGACATAACCATCCTCATGCCATCAGGAGGAGATGAATGGGATAAAGAGGACGTAAATGAGGTGAGGAGAAGATGAGGAAATGGGTGAGATCAAGAGGAGATGAATGATATAAAGATGAACAGATATAGAACAAGAAGATGAATGTGGTGAGGATGAGAATTAAGAGATGGTAAGAGCTGCAGACGAAAGCCGAAGATGAGATTAATAAAAAAAAAAAGGATGAGTGGAATATCAAGAAGGACATGGAGGGACCAGTGAGATGTGTACGCGACTGGGATGGATAAGAAATGAATGAGGTGGGCTAGAGATGAATTAAAAAAGGATACGAGATTAGGAAAAACTGATTAAATGAGGAGTACGTGGGAAAGATGAATGTCATGGACAGATGAGTTAAACAATCACAAAACGAAGAATTTACGTAGGTAAGTGCAAGCTGACTACACTGCTGCATGAATGAAACAGAATGACAGAGAGTGAATGAATGAAAAAAGAGAGAAATGCAGTCCAGTACGACCTACTTTTATGGAAAATACACAAAATCACGTGACCAGCACAAAAAAAAAAAGAAATATAAAAGACAGATATAAATTTATTTAACTGATGAAGATTACATGACAACAGCTTGCCGTTTATCGAGGAAACTTAAAGTGGGCAGCGTTTATTAGAAAATAATGTAATCTCAAACAATACAAGCTTCTACACAAGAGCCAAAGAAGAGCATAACCTTAAACAAAACACACCATAACCAGAACGAAATCCCACTGACTCGAACCGAGTTGATTTCACTGATTAAAGAAAATTCAGAAAAAAGGTCATGTTATATGCGCAAAAGTCTCGATCCTACAAGGAATCGTGTGCGTCACAGATGATGAAGTGTTGTTTAACTTGACATGCGACATGTCAAGCGGGGCGACTAGTTGGTGGTTGGTTTGGATTAAACAGGATTCCTGCCTTCCCGAAGGTGAGGATTTGAAGGTGATAAGAGAGGCCTCATGTGGACCTCTAGAGCCGACCAACCAACGGGCACCTTGCGGCCTGCTCAGCTGCGAGATCGGGACACTGGTGAGATTTAAGATCAAGGGTATATGGGATTTTATGGAAGAGGGGTTGTACAGCAAACTACAACAGAGAATCCTCATTCCTCTTACCGTGTCCATGATATCTTTTGCTATTAACAGAAGTGGCAGCAGTCTGCAATGCTTCTTTATTTTTTTTTAGTCAAACTGTTATTTACTGTTTTTTCTATTTTCTCTTCTTTTGCACAAACTGACATATTACGAGGGAGAAGCTCACTTTGCAAATCAGCGATTTTGGCTTGTTTATCAAGAAATTTGACAAAACAACAACAACTACAACAACAACAACAACAACAACAACAATAATAAGAATAATAATAATAAATAATAATAATAATAATAATAATAATAATAATAATAATAATAATAATAAGATTATTATCCTATACTTCCAACAACTCTTATAAAATCACATTTATAATCTGAGTTTCTCGTATTCCAGGAAAATTCTACAATTTTTTATTCGCAGCTAAATTAGTGGGGATTATTTGCACGTCTGTAATCCAACTCCTCTGAAGTTCCACAAAAATTACCTTTCCTTAAGTCTTACTCTAAGCCATCACGAACAAAACAATGACTACTCTGGGGAGCTGCACAATTCTTTAACACTGTCCTTGTAGTGGACTTTTTCTCTTACACCCTTAGTAATACACCCTTTAAAAGGAGATGTTCGCAGAATTATTATTCATAAGATTCTTGGGCTCGGATTCACACCTGGGTCGTCACCCACATGTGGTAAAACCGTTCCTGAGAATTCAATTGAAAGCAATACAACGCAAGCTGAATATAAATAGGTGGTTTTAGTCGGCATACAAAGATGACGGAGCAAGGAGATTTTTTTTTTTAAGAGCTAGATAAACCAAATATATATACCCAGAGCTAAACAAAGATGAATATTAAGAAATAACTAGGATAACAATGATCTGCAGAAATAAATGCCTTAACATAGTGTGATATATGAGTGGTAATCGCAACTATTTTCATTTTATGTGCTCGGTACGAATGTATAAATGCATGAAATCATACACATTTACGGTCAGGATATTGGAACGGCATAAGCCACGAATTAAGAGGTCTAAATCCCATATTGTTAAACTAACTCAATGTAAGAACTTGTCAGTTTTACACCATCTTTTTTATTCCATTTTTTTTCTAACCAGTTGATGCAAATGATCAATCAAATCAGTAATGAAGGCCCTCTTAACAATAGCAGGATGTGACAAGCATCGTTTAATTCCTTTCTACCCACATGATTTAAACAGCAACCCTCCTCCACGTACACACACACACACATATATATATATATATATGTGTGTGTGTGTGTTGGTTATTGCGAAATATTTGAGACATTTGTTTCACAACACTTAATTCTAACCCTGATATTTGCTGAGCCTTAAGTAAAGTTAAACAGTTTTGCCAACTTATTCTTTTTCAGTCGCCAATTGAATGTTAAGTATCACGTATAAACAGGTCAGCTTTCCTTAGCCGGGTTTCAGTTCTCTGATCAACTCCAAACTTAGTCTGGACCTGCGTCTAGGGAAATTTTTTTCGCCGATTTTAAGCGTAGTTATCCTCCAAGCATACAATTAAAGAGACTATGTTCATTTTGAAATAATCTATGAAAATCGACTATTCATTTTGATATAATCTATGAAAAACGACGATTCATTTTGATATAATCTATGAAAACAGACTTTTCACTTTGAAAAAAATCTATGAAAATAGACTTTTTATTTTGATATAATCAATAAAAGTCGACGGTTCATTTTTATATAATCTATGAAAACCGACTGTTCACTTTGATATAATCTATGAAAATCGACTGCTCACTTTGATAAAATCTATGAAAATCGACTGTCCACTTTGATAAATCTATGAAAATCGACTGTCCACTTTGATATAATCTATTAAAATCGACAAACTCGTCATACAAATGTTAAGGGGTTCATAAATAATAGTATTCTTGCCTTTGAACGCAGTGCAATAGTTACGAACGTTAGAAATGAAGCAATTAAAATTAATATCGTTTTAGTATTCCGAGTACTCCTCTGCGGAATAAATATATGCAGAATATAAATGAAACTACGCCTTACTTCTCAAGTGGCAGACTTGATGTGAATCTTTTAAAGTTTATTCATGTCTGCTTTCATCACAGTGCTCCTCCAATGGCATTTCACTCACTGATTTGATTTTCATACACAAATATATCTTTAAAACTACTGATGATGAAATTACTTCAGTGCGAATAATTAGAATAAGAGCAATAATGATTCAGTTTCATTCTACGTTTTATAAACATTTTACTTAAAAATTCGAAGAACATTACAAAATTTTAATAATAAATTTTAAAAGCTTTTGTGGCTCTCTGTATAAAAGCGCTGAAAATCAGCTTTGTGAGACTATTCCCCTTCCAAGCCGATTCAGCGATGCGGTTGATATCATCATATATTTAAACGAAAATTTTATTCCACTCTTGTACATGGTATAATACATATATTTATACAACGTAAAAACTTCAGTAATCGCCAGGTCTTAGCAGATTACTTCGGTTTCATGTACTGTCTATAATAATAAAATCCGAGTGGATCTTGTTTGTCCGCCCTGGGTGGGGGCGGGGTAGGTAGGGGATCGGGAGGATCCACCTTCCTCCTGCAAACCTGTTTGTCCGCCCGGCTGGGGGCGGGGTAGGTAGGGGACGGGAAGGTAGGGGAGACATGACACAACCAACCTCCTCCTGCAAACCTGTTTGTCCGCCCTGGGTGGGGCAGGGTCGGTAGGGGATCGGAAGGGTAGAGGAGGCATGACGGGGCTCTGGGTTCCAGCGCAGCGTAGCGCGTGCCATCAAGCTTGTACTTAAATATGTCTCCAGGGCTCGCAGGAAATGCCAATGAAAAAACATATCCATAACTTTGTTTTTGAACGCAAAGCGGGGGCCACATTTCTATCTTTCTTATTTTCTTCGTCATTACCTCTCGAAAGATTATGTTTCTGCCAGTGCCTATCTGTCTCTGTTACTCTTTTTGTGTGTTCGTATGTTTTAACGAAATATTAAAAAAGTGGACAAAAGAATTTCGGTGAATATTGAAATCGGTCACTATATGTCAGTCACGTACGAGAAGTCTCATGGCATTGTCCTCTTACTTTTTTTCATACATACATACATACATACGTGTGCATATATATATATATATATATATATATATATATATTATAAATTTCTGACTCTCATCGGAGGCAAACCATGGTCTTTGAAGTGAGAGTCCAGGCCATTAGAAATCCCTCCACACAAGTCATAAACGAAGTTGGAACTTAAGTACCACGTACCTGAGGTTTTTCCCGAGTAGGCGCCTAGCGCCTAACATACCAGCGAATTTAACAAAGCTTCCAGACCCAGCAGCGAACGAATTGCTAACATGTCTTTCGACTTACTCCCTTCATCCTGAGATATGATGGAAATGAACACAGGAGAACGTGTTTCACAGAAGTAAATTTCCATCATATCTCATGGTGAAAGGGGTATGTCGAATGAAATGTTAGCAATTTGTTCACTGCTGGGTCAGGAAGTTGGGTTAAATTCGCTTGTATACTGGGCGCTGGGCGCCTCCCAGGGAAAATCCTCAGGTACGTAGTACTTAGGTTCCAACTTCTTTTATGACTTGTGTGGAGGAATTGCTATTGCCCTGAACTCTCACTTGAAAGACCACGGTTGGCTCCCGATGTGAGTCCGAAATTTATTCCCGTGAAACACGCTCTTATGTGTTCATTTCCATAACATATATATATATATATATATATATATATATATATATATATATATATATATATATATATATACATATACATATACATATACATATATATATATATATATATATATATATATATATATATATATATATATATATATATATATATATATATGTGTGTGTGTGTGTGTGTGTGTGTGTGTGTGTAATATACATGAAAAATGTAAGATGATAATATAAAATTAGGATACCAAGACATCCAGAAAGGGTGCAATTTTTTGGTATTTTCACTTGAAAATCGGTAGAACCCAGTCGCAGGTCCTTCGTAATTCATTATTCTAAATGTTGTATTTGAAACATTCAAGAAGGGAAAACCGATATCCAACGGTCTTGTCCTTTTACTTAACCCGATGCTTATGAACTTCTGAAAATCATCAAGTATCGCACAAATATTGGGGTATGTTCACATAATAAAACTTTTTCCAGGAAACCCACATCGAGTTTTGATCTCTCGTATTTCTTAGAGCCGTCTCCCATCTCTGTATTTCTATCCAGGCTCCTCTTCCATAAATATTTACCGGAAGAATCAGTAAATTCACACACAAACAAGATTTCAGAACCTCGTCAAACTAGTCGAGAAAACGGGAGTTAAGATGAGAGCTGAAGGGCGTGCCATCCTGTGCCCTTCTCAGATGTAAGAACCCGTTGGAGTTTCATTCTGCTGTCTTTATTTAAGAGACTTTTGCTTTCACCGTTTGTAAGCAGCATTTATACAATATGGAATACGAAATTAAAAAGCCTTTGGATCTTGCCTGTATGAGTTCTTTTGTTATTAGTTGTCATTATTTTCTGAAATTGCTAAACAGTCACTTAAATCCGAAAAATTCAACCCAAACTAAATATACTGTATATATATATATATATATATATATATATATATATATATATATATATATATATATATATATATATATATATATATATATATATATATATATACATACACACACACACACACACATATATATATATATATATATATATATATATATATATATATGTGTGTGTGTGTGTGTGTGTGTGTGTATGTATGTATGTGTTTATATGTATGTATGTATGTATGTATGTATGTATGTATGTATGTATGTATGTATGTATGTATGTATGAATATATATATATATATATATATATATATAT
>NC_089751.1:31585360-31592860 GCF_040412425.1 Macrobrachium rosenbergii | reverse complement strand
GTCAATGACCCATCCTTTATCACATCTCAAAACGTGCTTTTACTCTTCAGAGAGGCGCTAAACTTTTTTTTTTTTTATACGGACCCTGCTTTGGTAATTAAGCTGAAAGAGTGGGTCCACCCCCTATTCAGGAGGCCCAAGAAGCTTCTGCCAAGCAATCACTTCCCATATTTACTTCAAGAAGATGAACGGTCTTGAGGCTGTCAGAGTGAGTGATTCTTTCCTTTCCTGTGCCAAGCCTTGGAACTCTCGGTCCAATTCTGTTTCCTCCGTCAAGGAGGTTTTCGTTCTGTCTTCCGAGAATGGGTTTATCATTTTTAAAAATTAGGCCCTAGTGTCTTTTCTTTCTTTATTCCTTATGTACGTTTCCATAAAGCCTTGGCAAAAATGGGTATAAGGTTGCCCGTTCCAGCTCATTTGTGTAAAAGTGAATTAATCTCATACTGGATTATTGAATACCAAAAGGAAAATGTCCACCCTGTATTCTAGGGTGGGTTTCCATTCTTTTTTAAGGGTGCTGAACAATCACTTCAAATTTTCGCACATAACTGCCCTGAGACATCCGTTGAGAGAGAGAGAGAGAGAGAGAGAGAGAGAGAGAGAGAGAGAGAGAGAGAGAGAGAGAGAGAGAGAGAAATTTCTAAAAATAAAAAAAAGGTATTTCAGATTACATCGAACTCTTCAAGCACCGCCATATATTACAAGCTAGGAAACTAATCCCGGAAAACGATTCAAATCTAACGGGATGGTTAGTACTTACATATCTGAAAACACACAAAACCAAAATATAAAGATAAAACGGTGAAAATATTAATCACAGGAGAGAGTGCTTTTACTAGATTTTATAGGTACTCTAAACGCCCGGATAACCATCAACAAATGAATTCTACAGCAACATTAAAATCGGACAAATAAAATGACGGGAACATTATTTATTTTGGAGATAAATAATTACAAAGGTTACATAGCAACATTTTTGCAGGAACAGTAGGAAAAAAAAGCGGTGAAATTAATAAAAAAAAAAAAAAACTAAACAGAATGGCATCATTATCTTTCTTCCAGGGTAATTATACCTCACCAAAGGTTATTTAGAAATTGCCTCAGGTATAATAGCAACAACTAAAACCATTTCATTTGAATTTCTCGGTGACTCAGATCCTGGGGAAGGGAGAGAAAATTTATATATAAGGTTACAGAATTATTTGTGGGCGTGCCCCTGTCGGTCAATGAACTGGTCCATTGGACGCTGCTGACGGTTATCTGAATCCTGTCCCGAATAAGTTTTTTTCTTTTTTTTCCCCAGTGGATTTTTGTAATGATCATGACCTCATCAGTAAATACGTGGACTATCGTCTGCCCTACGGTTATTATCATTAATTTTTAGTTTTACCATTATTACTTCTATAACAACAACACGTTTTCAGCAATAATTAATGTATCATATATCAACTGGGTGGAATGAAGGCGAATAAGAGAAACTTGAACTATCTTGATAAGCTATGAATGGCGAAAATACACATTCAAAATTATCAAGATAAATGAAGACATATGAAAGGAACACCCAGAACCAGAAGTACAGCAACAAACAAGTTAATAACAGCAATAATAATAGATGACTAATTATAGCAAACACTTTTACCAGCAAGGCGTCCTACGTGACGCTTCGCACACATACTGAGAGTTGGTAAGGTGTTGCCAATATATTTCCCCAGCCCAGAGCGAGGAGGAGGCCACTATAAAAGGCATAGGAACCACTCATTAAACACTTGAGCAAGCATTAACCAGTCGCGCCGTCTGAATATGCCAATCAGTCATCAGGGACTTCAGAGGGAGAGCAGGCACCCATATCCTTGAGGAATAAACAATAACAGCTTATATATTACTGCAATTAAACACTACAAGGAACAACCACACGAACAAAATTAACGATGGCATAAGGACTCTCTATTCACTATTTAGGGGTGAATTCCAGCTATGTCAAACAGACGGATTGTACAGTTGGTTGATGTTGGCAGTCTCCTTCTCAAGAGTCACGCCTCTAAAGGTAAACGGCTTTTTGTTGGACATACTTTCACGTTTGAATAAATCCAAATACCTTTGCTTTGTTATTTTGTTTATTAGGTGTTTGCGAGGTCTATGGTTTCCTGCATTTATCAACTATGTTAATTCAGAAGAATTTTTATAGGGTATGAACGGGGTCAATAGCTTGCTGCATTTATTAACTAGGTCAATTTAAAATTATATTTATAGGGTCTGAGCGAGGTCAATGGCATGCTGCATTTATTAACTATGTTAATTAAAAAGAATTTTTATAGGGTCTGAGCGGAGTCAATGATTTGCTGCATTTATTAACTGTGTTAACTTGAAAGAATTTTTATAGGGTCTGAGCGAGGTCACTGATTTGCTGCATTTATTCGCTATGTTAATTTAAAAGAATTTTTATTGGGTCTAGGCGAAGCCAATGGTTTGCTGCATTTATTAACCATGTTAATTTAATAGAATTTTTATAGGGTCTGAGCGAGGTCAATGGCTTGCTGCATTTATTAACTATGTTAATTTAAAAGAATTTTTATTGGGTATTTGCGAGGTCAATGGCTTGCTGTATTTATTAACTATGTTAATTTTAAAAAAAGTACTCATGCTGAATGAAAAAATCATTACATTTTAAAAAATATATTCAATATTCATATGTGCATTTCGAAACGACGTCTTGATTTTGTGCAGATTCATTCACACAAAAAACACGCAGACTCCAGAAGTAAAAAAAAAAAAAACGATCTTTTCACCAAGTGATGAACCCAGATGTCATAGTTTCGTTTCTAAGTTAGGATCCTGGAATGAGATTCCCAGTTCTGTACTCTTTTCCCTACTGGCAAAAGAAATGTATGCGCTTGATTTTCTTAAAGCCAGTCCTATCATATAAAATGGCTAGCTGATTATATATATATATATATATATATATATATATATATATATATATATATATATATATATATATATATATGTGTGTGTGTGTGTGTGTGTGTGTGTGTGTGCGTGTAAGTATACATCTATACATACATACATACTGTATATATATATAGAATCCCGCTCGGGACTGATTTTGGCACTAATACTACGTAAACATTAAAAAAGCTACACACACGTTAACAAGAGCAGACAGAAAGGGAACAAAACCGCCTGACCATTTCTTTATTTTCATCTAACATTTTCAACTTTCTCGTATTCCTGATCTTGCACTATTTCGGTCAGGCATCTGGCTACATTTTTGTCCCTCTGACCTACTCACCAACCTGACTGAAGGGGGGAACGAAATGCTAACCACAAAACCAAAGCCAAAAAAATTTTCCCATAACCAAGCTGTCAGATTTATCTTGGTGGTGGCACTATATAGTTATGGTGGTCGCCAAGAAAAAAAAAACAAAAAAAAAAAAAAACAAGAATTTTAGGAACACAATTTCTTGGTAGCACCACAATACAGTCTTGGTGGACCTGAATAAGAAAAGAAAATATCTGAATTTTTAGAACGCGATCTTACAAATATTAGCTACATTAAATAGAAGACTAAAAACTCCATCCGAAGTTTGCTTCACTGTCAAATGGTTTCAAATCAACCAATTCTGTTTTTCCAAAGTTTGATCTGTACTACTCAATTTACAGTTCCTTCGTTTCGGTGATATTAAAGAATGCAACTTTATCAATATCTGATACAGTAAATAAGAGGTACAAGTCTCCATTCAAAGTTTTTCTGTACTGTCAAATGATATAACTCAATAGATCAGTTCTCTTTACCCAAGTTCTTTGATCTGTATTGCTTGATTTAAAGCTTTCCTCGTCACTTTAGGGTACAAATCCACTGGCGTCATTCTCTCCTCGTGAGGCAGAGCCAGATTCGTGTTATTCTGGCCAAGCTTGTACATTTATTTTTAACAAGGAAAAATAAACAGGGAAAAGGAGACAAGTACAGGAATAGATGTGCACTTTGTTTAAATAACATGTATATATTTGTACGTAGGTGTCAGACATGGGTACTTCTGTTAAATACAAAGAAACTGAGGAGATAAAGTCTTCTAAAACATTCCTCAGAAAATAAACAAAATAGAACTATCCAGTGAAATTTAGATGAACATCTTTCTTGCGTTTAACAAACCATTGCACAAATACCTAGAAAATTCGGCCAAAAAAAAAAAAATGAACAGCGCATCGGCTAAATATGTACATATTTTCAGGACAAATTCCACATCCACAGCGAGGAGCAGGAAGGTAACCATGCAACCTAACAAGCTATTACAAATGATCCTTCTCGCACAAAAATTGCACAAAATATGCAATTGGCAAGCAGAAATATTTTGGTCACGGTCAATGAACATCTGCAGTTATAAGTGGTCATAGAAATATTGACACGCACACACACACATATATATATAAACATATATATAATCGTATATATATATATGTGTGTGTGTGTGTGTGTGTGTGTGTGTGTGTGTGTGTGTGTGTGTGTGTGTGTGTGTGTGCGCGCGCGTGTGTGTGGCTGAGAATATTCAGCTTCTCGCAGTCCTAAATTTTGAGGAGAGGTTCTCCAATCTTAGTAGCAAATAGCAAAGACAATATTTGAAGGGCATCCCTATTTGCAATGTCTGGTCTTCATCTGACGTCCATGAGAACCGAATTGTTGCAGTCAACCATTCCACAGCCAAAAAGAATCCTTCAATTTATTACAATGAAATCAGTTTCTAAAAGTAACAAACGTGTCTTGATCATTAAGAAAATCAAATGCCCTAAGCACGCGTTGGGGCAAGAAGTTGGGAATTCTGTGCAGCGAATATAAATACAATTTATGATCAAAATGACCACAAGGCATTCCTCCACACGCCCACACACAGACACATACCCGATACACGTTTACTTACGTTCTGGAAACAAACAAAGCAGCATCAAACAAATAACTGCGTTAGAATGACTCAGGCTATTGCGCAAGCGCAAGACGGACGGCTCCCAGTACAAAAGCCGAGACCCACCACTATGCCAAAACACTATATAAATCCTTTTTACTCACAGTCTCTTCTTAAAATCCTTCTTTGAAATCCTTCTTTACATTTCCTCCTTGAATGCCTCTTACTTAAATTCTTTTGCCTTCATAAATCTCTCACGAAAGCTCTCCGAAGGGAAACAGGTGGGTGGTCTCCTGGCTACTGGTATGCAGACGCAATCTTACAAACCAATTTAGACTTCGACAAACGCAAGGACAAGTAATAATTTAAATTTTGATTATATAAAGTACGATATTTGTACCATCAGTTGCAAGTGACACTATAATTACTTATTCGTCAGCACTAATCATTGTTATATAAAGAAGAAGAGAGAGAGAGAGAGAGAGAGAGAGAGAGAGAGAGAGAGAGAGAGAGAGAGAAACCAAACTGGGGAGTCACGTATAACTCATAATGCGAATAATGTTCAATGAGAATAATATTACAAATACTGCATCTTCGAACCAATAGTTTCCTACATCATGTCACCATTATATAAACGAAGAGTCTGATGAAACGTGAGAAAAGCCCCGGCAATGCAAGTGAGCAAAATTATTAATTCATACAGTGACTTCACACCAGAGATTCTTCAAACCCACGTCAAATATCAATGCAGCTGTTCTCCTTGCAATAACAATGGAAATCATTAATGAGTAACGGCAAATTTCTTCACATACCTTGATCCAGTTCCAAGTAGAGAATTTCGTCTCTTGCGACCTGGGAGAAAACGTAACTGCTTCGTGGTAGGGTCGTTAGGGTATAATTGGCTTAGCAAAGGTAAACCACGAAAAAGTAAATAAATAAATAAATAAATAATCAAATAAATAAAAAATACATAAAACTTTAAATAAAAAGGTGTCTCTTGTGCTCAATGTATAAAAGAACATAAATTCATGAAAACATACATAAAAAACAAATATATAAATAAAACTTTAAATAAAAATGTGTATGAAAGAACATAAATTCATGAAAACATACATAAAAAACAAATAAATAAAACTTTAAATAAAAATATGTATGAAAGAACATAAATTCATGAAAACATACATAAAAAACAAATAAATAAAACTTTAAATAAAAATATGTATGAAAGAACATAAATTCATGAAAACATACATAAAAAAATCCCGTGCAGTAAAGCGCATGCTATAAATTTTCAACATCTGGCGCTCTAGTGGATACGGTCACTCCTTATTTATGTTCTCCTCGCTGTCCTTTTCAGGAGTCTTGGATGGAGCACGTAGCATTCATCAAAACAGTCACTTTTCTGAATGGAGGACAGACGTCTTGACGTGAGAGTGCTAGAGGTGAATGACGCACTGTGTACGGGGTACTGGAAACACTACTGGTGAGCCTTCGGCGTAGCTGTATGCACCGAAAAGTGAATAAACTTCCTCTGCAAGTTGTTCATCCAGGATTCAGTTTTTTTACGTGTGGATTTGGCAATTCTCATTATATGTTCTTTTTAGAAACCACTCCCTGTTAAGGGGAACGGTATATATATATATATATATATATATATATATATATATATATATATATATATATATATATATATATATATATATATATAAACACACTGCTCCTTTCCTTACGCACCCACTGTAATCCGTCGTATTTTCTAAACCAAAACGAAACAATGTTGTGTCGTTAAGATTCTCGTGGCAATCAACGACTGGTAATGAATGGCTTTCCATTTCTCAGATCAGTTTAACGAAGTAAGGTAACAAGATTTTCCTACCAATGACAGCTGATTTCCATCGATCGACTGGTTTCACTTTTGTCAATAAGCGAATAAATTTGACTCAGCATAACCTCGAAATGGACACAAAGAATGCTGCAACTGAGCACAGCTGAGCCCAATACAGCTTGTTTTCAAGTAACTGCAATTATACCCAGATCGCCTTGGCGCGAAAACGTTTAACCGCTACAATATGAAACCCTTATAGTCTCGGTTTTCACAGCGCAGAGTAACTTGATGCGATGATTTTTATACTTTCCTTCGTCGTGTATTTTCACTGACAGACAAGACAAAGCAGTAAAGTAATTCAGTTTGTGATTCCACTCGTTAACAGGGATTACAAAACTATTTTTGCTTCCGAGTAACACAGATCAATTTTAAAAGAGAAAATGAAATAAAAAGTAGTGGATTTATAATTTACTTTCTGGACAAACTTCGTTCATTCGTTACTGTAAACGAACCTAAATACATTAAAGTGCTGAACGCTTTCATGTTAACATTTGAAAATACGAATCGTACTTCATTCTTTACATGAGGATAAAGAAAAAGAATGACATCTCTCTTACGCATTCAGAATACCTCTGTCATCAACATAATGAGTTTATTCATTATTTTGAACCCAGGTCACTCATTTTATTGCCCCCTTTTTCAATCGATGAAATATTTCAATGTTTAATCTGTTGCATTCCTATCTATTGGTTTTCATGGAAACAAGAAGCAAAACCAATA
>NC_089751.1:31552860-31567860 GCF_040412425.1 Macrobrachium rosenbergii | reverse complement strand
GAGGGAAGTAGTGCCGTCAGTGCACCTCATGCGGTGCACTGTAGGCATTACTTAAGGTTCTTTGCAGTGTGCTTTCGGCCCCTAGCTGCATCCCGTCTCGCTCCTTTTACTGTACCTCCTCTTTCACATTCTCTTTCTTCCATCTTACTCTCCACCCTCTCCTAACAACTGATTCACAGTGCAACTGCGACGTTTTCCTCCTGTTACACCTTTTAAACCTTTTACTGTCCATTTCCGTTTCAGCAATGAATGACCTCATAGGTCCCAGTGCTTGGTCTTTGACCTAAATTCTATAGTCAATTCAATTCAGTTCTATATTCTTAAGGCAAGAAGTGAACTGAATCTCGGGAGAGACCTGTTAAAAAGGAAATACAAAAACAGAACAACGTAACTAGTTAATAATTTTAAAAGTTTAGAAGAGACTGAAAGGGAAAAGAAATGTGTTTACACGAAAAATTTAAGATTTTAGAATGGAATAGAATGGAATATCGAGTTTAGGCCAAAGGCCAAACCCGGGGACCTATGAGGGCATTCAGCACTGGAAAGGAAATTGAGAGTAAGGAAATTGAGATTATGTAGATTTGAAAGGCGTAACAGGAAGAGAACCTCGCTGTTGCACCAGGAAATAATGGTTAGGAGAGGGTGGACAGAAAGATGGAAGAAAGAGAATATGAATGCAGTCACAGTAAAAGGATTGAAAGGGGTTGCAGCTAAGGGTCGAAGGGACGCTACAAATAACCTTTAGTAATGCCTACAATGCACCCCGTGAGGTGCACTGACGGCACTATCCCCCCTACGGGATTTAAGATTTTAGGTCAAAGGTCTAAGGTACACAGCCTTTCACTGCTCTACGTGTGTGCTGGCCATCCTAAATCAGAATATAGTTCGTTTGAACGGTTAAAAAATTATACACATGCGCGCACTCACGTACGCACTGAAGCATTGAGAGAGAGAGAGAGAGAGAGAGAGAGAGAGAGAGAGAGAGAGAGAGAGAGAGCACATTTGGAAATAGTGGTCTTTTTCTTATTTGAGTCTTACTGTATAGCATGTAAATAAGAGATATAATACAAATATGGAGGAAGAGAGAGAGCACTCGAAAATAGTATTTTTCCTATACAAGTCTCATAGCATGTAACCAACGGTTATAAAAGCTATTTTCTGACCCCCTGAATAAATCGCCTTCCACCACTATAAAAACATATCAAGAATGTGAAAAAAAGCATCCAAGAATAACTG
The DNA here is from genome assembly GCF_040412425.1 of Macrobrachium rosenbergii. Taxonomy (NCBI): domain Eukaryota; kingdom Metazoa; phylum Arthropoda; class Malacostraca; order Decapoda; family Palaemonidae; genus Macrobrachium; species Macrobrachium rosenbergii. The sequence goes on along the minus strand of NC_089751.1, from coordinate 31,566,624 downwards.
TTTCAGGCTGGTGAGAAAATGAAACATGTAAAAAATGCGCCGAAGTTTCTTCTGCGCAATCGAGTTTTCTGTAAAGCGTATAATGCTGAATGAAACTCTCAGCCGCAACCCATGAAACTTTTAGTCACGGCCCGATGGTGGCCTGTGTTGTTGGCACCTGTAGCGGTGCCAGACGCACGACCATGGCTAACTTTAACCTTAAATAAAATAAAAACTACCTGAGGCTAGAGGGCTGCAATTTGGTATGTTTGATGATTGGACGGTGGACGATCAACATACCAATTTGCAGCCCTCGATCCCCAGTAGTTTTTAAGATCTCAGGGCGGACAGCAAAATCGCGGACGGACAGACAAATGGCCATCTCAACAGTTTTCTTTTACAGAAAACTAAAAATGTGAAAGCTCCCTTCCACTCGGACGTCACCTAATTTAGCGAAGGCATAAGATCACTGCATTTGAGCCGGAATCCTTGGGCGGTAGATTGCGTAATAACTTGCCCTGCAGCCAACTAGTTAAGTGTTGCCTGAAACTAAGGAATAAAATACCCATCAAAACAACACTCAGAGACTAAAATGCAAGAGAAAAAAGAAGATTGAGAAAGAGCAGGCGGAGGGAAAGTAAAATAATCGTTCAGGAGAAACATAAAAAATGAAAAGAAAATATTGAGAAGAAAACCACATTAGTCAGCGTGACCATGGGATGTTGCCAGTTTGTCTGTGACACGCATGAATGAGCGCAAACGGCGGTGCCCCGCCTATTCTCTACACACTGAGATAAGAGAGAGAGAGAGAGAGAGAGAGAGAGAGAGAGAGAGAGAGAGAGAGAGAGAGAGACTTTTGTAAGAGGGTGAGATTATGCTAAAATAAAAATAGCACTTTCCAGAACAGCTGGAATGCTTTTCTTCCCAAAATTTATTTTCCTTACCAATGATTATAACAACGCTTCCTGAGTTATACATCTTGATTCTTATACATCATTTGCTGCATAAATTACAGGTAGGTTGCAGAGAAAATGGAAGAGTATAAAAAAAGCAGAAAATTAACGGGTTACGGACCCTAATTTGCCTGAGGATTCTCTGCTGGTCTCTAATCTCTTCCTTCTGGAAAATTTAAACTGTTGGTAATCATGACGTAAAAGGGGAATCCTGAGGTATTGTTGAAATAAATAAAATAATACAGATCATCAATATTATTACCTGGAATATTGCCCAGAATACATACTTCACACAAATCTATTCCCACCCCCCCAAAAAAAACTTTCTTTTTCATATAGATGTTTTATTCGCTTCGTTTGCATATTTGTTTCAAGAATGAACTGCAGAGATCTTTACAACAAACTTGCTATCGTAAACAATACTACTTAAATCCAAATAAACTGTATAAACCTATCATTCCAAGAAACATTCTTGAAATAACGTCAGTCAGTTAATTAAAAATAAGTGTAAGTTAATGTGCTCGTCGTATATATCAATAAACAAGTAAAACAGGGGGCGAGGTTTCTTCGGTGCAATCGGGTTTTCTGTACAGCGTATAATGCTGAATGAAACTCTCAGCCACCGCCCATGAAACTTTCAACCACGGCCCGGTGGTGGCCTGTATTGTTGGCACCTATAGCGGTGCCAGACGCACGACCATGGTTAACTTTAACCTTAAATAAAATTAAAACTACCGAGGCTAGAGGGCTGCAATTTGGTAAGTGTGATGATTGGAGGGTGGATGATCAACAGAGATATTGCTATCTCAATAGTTTTCTGCTACAGAAAACTAATACATCGTTAAAAATGGAAACTACATCTTCACTGGGCTTTGATGAAATGACGGATAAACACATGCTAGGTAAGATGCTCTTGCATGAAGGGGAGAAGGTTGTTGGGGAGGGGGGGTGAAGGTGAAACAGGTGTCAATTTGGAAGAATTGTCTCCGAAGTCGATGACAAATTTTTCCTATAAGGCTATTACGATAAAAGTAAGAATATGAACAATAACAGTATAACTCCACAAGGTGTGTAGACTACAATGATATATATCTGTTAATGCAAACAATAATTAAACTGGGGAAGATATTCACAGTGGCGTAGATGTAACAATATATTTTAGAAATATATAGACAAATGAGAGCTTTCGACAACCTGCTCGATTCTCTTTCTCAACCGAGAGCAGGTTCTCGAAAGCTTCTCTTTTGTATAAATATTTCTAAAATATAGTTTTACATCTACGCCACTGTGGGTGTCTTCACCATCTGAATGACTCATGCTATTATGAGATTTTTATGAATAATTAAATGATTCATCACACGCAAAAAAAAGCGCTCAAAGAGCACAGATTTCCACCAATTTCAACACCCTATGAGCACATACCTCCATCCATCAAATATAGTAAATCGTCGGGATCCCAACGAAATCTTACCAGTTAAGAGAATACATATCCCCAGTCAGGCTCTCTTGGTGTAAGTTAAAATTTGGATAAGCATTCCACACCCCATTACACCTCTTCTCCAAAATTTCATCTCTACCTCTATCACAATAGAGTTACTTGTTACCATTCACAAGAACAGAATAGGCAGAACTTTGGCCCAAGGCCAAGCGCTGGGACCTGTGAGGTCATTCAGCGCCGAAAGGGAAATTGAAAGTAGGAAAACCTCGCAGTTGCACTCTGAAACAATTGTTAGGAGAGGGTGGAAAGTAAGAGGGAAGAAAGAGAATATGAACGGGGGTACAGTAAAAGGAACAAAAGGGGTTGCAACTAGTGGTCGAAGGGACGCTGCAAAGAACGTCAAGTAAATGCCTACATTACAGTGCATGAGGTGCACTGACGGCACTAACCCGCTACGGGGTTATCAATCACAAGGCATACCTTTGGGTAAAATTCTTTTTAAAATCAAACGAAAAGGTTTGTGTAATCCTCCTAACAAATAAGCAACAAGACAGACAAAGAAAGAAAGAAAACCTAACAAACAAAGAGATACGCCAAAACCATACCATTCTTAGAGAGAGTAAAAGCGCACCAAATGGCAAACCAGGTCAGCGAAATATACTATCTATGGGCCCTTAATTTGTAAGTGAATCCAGGCCTTATCAGCTGTATGTCTCGTGGGCATATGGATGGCCCCGCATTAATTTCAGGACCCGTATCCTAATCAGATCGGGTAACCTAATTATCACCAACTGAAACATCTTAATTTGCATTAGAAATCTATTCTAATTAGAATGCCAACCTCTGAATAGTTATTTCTCTTTATTCTAGATTATAGCTTCGTTGGACGTTGAACAAGTATCATTCTTGACCCGCTCGTAATGTTAATTCTTTAGAAAGTACAAACTAGAATATGATCAAGTGTGAGATACCCTGCAGAAACAACCAAACGCTACAACTTTAGTAAATATCTTAGTTTTAATAAGGGACATAAGGAATATATATATATATATATATATATATATATATATATATATATATATATATATATATATTAATTTATTTTATTCTTTTACTAAAATGAAGTTTATATATATATATATATATATATATATATATATATATATATATATATATATATATATATATAAACTTCATTTTAGTAAAAGAATAAAAAATAAATTGTAGGCAACAAAAAATCTTACACTACTGCAAACTCCAAAATATATATAACAGATGGAGCACATCGTCGTTAACCATGGCAATTACAATGCTTATTTATTATACCAAATCAATCAGTCAATCCATCAGATGAGACAGTTATCGTATGAATAATTTTCCATAGCTACATGAATCACCAAAAGGCTACTATACTGTGCCAAAAAAGTCATCAATATAAATCATAAAAAATACACATGAAAATACTAATACTAGGTATACAAATCTAAAGAGGCAAATGTTAAATCAGACAATTACCGTATTTACAGTAATTAAGACAGGGCAATATTAAACAAAATACCTAAATACCCATATTGCAGCAAATATCACAAATGAAACTAAAACAATATGGAGGCTGAAAAAAAAACAAAGAGAAAACTACTGTTAGGGAAAATTTAATTAAAATATCTATCACGGTTTTTTCAGGAAACCTAAAACCCTCCTAATTACATTAAAGATTTCAAGTTCCATTGCCTAATCACTGGCTGGAGTAAATAAAACAACCGCCTAAGATAAACCACAACAACAACAAAACAACTTGTCCAGTGACGCCAAAGCAAACCTTGATAATACCAGCAACCACCAGTAACAAGCAAAAAAAAAAAAATAAATAAATAAAATAAAATAAAATAAAAATAAAAATAAACACGTGAAGCACAACTGATGCCTTGGTACAAAAGGATCTTCAAAATGAATCTCGCAGCATCTGGTTGGTCCGCGAAGTACAAGTTTGTTGTTGGCTACTCCTCGAAGACTTTGTTTACGAAGCGAACAACCGGGTGATTCGTCATGGGCCGAGACAGCTGATAAAAGGGCCAAGTGATCATATTGACCTTCTTCCACTTACTATAAACATAAATTCCGTTCTTTCTCTCTCTCTCTCTCTCTCTCTCTCTCTCTCTCTCTCATCCCCTCTCTCTCTCTCTCTCTCCCCAACCCCCCTCTCTCTCTCTCTCTCTCTCTCTCTCTCTCTCTCTCTCTCTCTCTTTCTCTGTGGTACCCGTGGCGCAATGATTTCAGTTCATAGTCAAGGAACAGGTGTTCGATCCCCACGCCAAAGAAGAAAAGGATGGAATGGGGCTGTTTCCTAAAGGCATCCAGTGCAAATCTTGTTAATTCGAGAGTGAGCTTAGCACCTGGTCGTCAGTCGACTACTTAGGGTCACAGCTAGTTTGGAGAGAGGAAAAACATTAAATAAATAAGAGGTTAGTGCTCAATACCCAGTCAAGATGCAAACATTCATTACTGGACAATCCGGAGGACCCTAACTACGTATTCCTCACCTAACCAGGATGAAACTAGAAATCGGATATTTCATCATCAGATGCATTTCTCTCGTTATGACTAATGTAACATCAATGATCGTCTTGATAACTTTTATCCTCACTGTCTTGTGGTCGCCCTACCTTATGTCATCATGCCGTCCAGATATATAAACTGCTTGATGAAAAGTTCGACTCTCCGACCGGCCAATGAAGAATTAGAGGAATTTATTTCTGGTGACAGAAATTCATTTCTCGCTGTAATGTGGTTCGGATTTACGTCACAATAAGATCTGTAGGCCCCGTTGCTAGGTAAAGTTGGTTCTTAATAATAGTTTTATTAATGGATATAGAAGAGCTGTCAATCAGCTCAGTGGTCTTTAAAATAGTTTTTTTAATGGAAAATCAAGCAATAGGTGCCTGAGGATGGCACTTTAAATAGTTTTGTTTAATGGATATACTTGAAATTTTAATAATAGTTTTATTAATGGATATACCGAGTACGGTACTTTAAAGTAAAAAAAAAAAACACTGTATCATAACTTCACTGCCAAATACCTTTGTCATCTGCAAGATTTCGTTTACTGTAGTCGATTTCCTCTAGTTAGAAGACAAAAGAAAGGCATGTCTACCGACTTCTTTTTTAAAAATATGCTCCTTCCTTCCTCATTCCCTAAATCTTAAAAACTACAGAGGCTAGAGGGTTACAAATTGGTATGTTGATCATCCATCCTCCAATAATCAAACATATCAAATTGCAGCCGTCTAGCCTCAGTAGTTTTTATTTTATTTACGGTTAAAGTTAGCCGTGTTCGTGCGTCTAGCACCGCTATAGGTGCCAACAATACAGGACACCAACGGGCTGTGGCTAACAGTTTCATGGGCCTCGGCTGAGAGTGTCATACAGTATTATACGCTGTACAGAAAACTCGATAGCGCCGAAGAAACTTGGACCCATTTTTTACTTGTTCTCGTTTTAGCCGAGCCTGGGCTACATCTAAGGGCATATGGTTACCCTTCTCATCATTCTTTGCATTTAATTAAAAAACAAAAATGACGAACGGGGCACCCCACAAGCCTCCCCTAAGTAGAGGGGCAGTACCAAAGGCCCTTAGATCTTGGGTAGTACCATCCATCTCACTTCGGCCCCTAATTGCCCTCACCTTTTGGCTTCTCTTTTCCACGTCCTTAGCGTCGAATGGACGAAGGCATCCCAGTGTTTGGCTGGAGAGCCTAAACTTCATAAATCAATTCATATCAAATCCCCGAAAAATTAACTTGGCACAGTATACATTCATAAGCACGAGCTGTTGTGACGAACTTCAATCAACAACCTTTCCGTTATAACTCGTAGTTATGATGAAAACTCAATAACAATGCGAATTAATTCTGCATTTATAAAGTACGTAAACAGATTTTACTACATATGAAGTAAATACGTTTACTGCAAAGTTACAAAATACGCCTGACAACTGCGTAAAACCAAGGTTCTACAAGGGAAAAAATAGTTTAAATTTACTAATTCGGTCACAAACACTTTGCGATTCAGTATCCTTTCTGAGAACTAACCGGCTTGGCAGGCTGCAGTGACACCGAAGAACGTGACAAAGGCGTATATGTCTTGCGCAAGCTGTTAAATTACAATAAAAAAGAGGAAAATTTGCAAAGGGAGAGAGAGAGAGAGAGAGAGAGAGAGAGAGAGAGAGAGAGAGAGAGAGAGAGAGAAAAAGCAAATAGAATATCATTCAAAATGATGGAGTCAAATGAGAGGCAGAAGAAGATACAGAAAACATACTCAAATTACCTAATGTACAAAGATGACGTGAAACAGAGAGAGAGAGAGAGAGAGAGAGAGAGAGAGAGAGAGAGAGAGTGAATCATTTTAAGTAAACCCATTTATTTAAAACTATAAAGTTCAAAATTAGATGTCAAAAAGAATTAAAACAATTTTAAACTAATGAAAGGAATCTTTCTTTTAGGAGACACTGTTCAACATAATAAAATCTTCTTTCCCGCGAGAGAGAGAGAGAGAGAGAGAGAGAGAGAGAGAGAGAGAGAGAGAGAGAGAGAGAGAGAGAGAGAATCATTTTAAGCAAACCCATTTATTTAAAACTATAAGGTTCAAAATTAGATGTCAAAAAGAATTAAAACAATTTTAAACCACTGAAAGGAATCTTTCTTTTAGGAGATACTGTTCAACATAATAAAATCTCCTTCCCTGCAAGAGAGAGAGAGAGAGAGAGAGAGAGAGAGAGAGAGAGAGAGAGAGAGAGAGAGAGAGAGAGGCAAAGCGTCACAACAAAAGTGGATTCTTAATTCTTCATGACTCATAGCAAACCTTCGAGGAGATGAAGGTGGGAACACTTCACCTTATCAGCGTACACTTTCAAATAATTCCCTTCGTTTTGAACATTAAACGAAGCGCAAACGTTCTTAAAATGTGAAGACACACTGGCTGCATAGAAATTAAATTATAAATACATGTAAATAAATGAAAACATGCGAAAAATAAGAGCATTCGAAGATTGCAAACCTCCGCCAAGGGCAAGCAATCCATCGCGCAAAAGGCTGGTTCTCCAAAACTTGCGCTTTTATATATCCCAAAATCGAATCACCCTTTGCAAGTCACCAGACCCAGAATCTAATCACCCTTTGCAAGTCACCAGACCCAGATTTGGTATAGTTTGCGCAAAAATCCATACATAGCTTTTGCATATTCCTGCTAAAGGAAAGAAACATCTAAGCAACAAAAAACATAACCTATTGGACGAGGCCAATATGTACAGGGAAAGACTTCACGGCAACTGGATCGTCGGCAAACCTAGATAAATAAATGAAGGAAGAAAATTGCAAGAAACATAATATGAAAAGAACTAAAGAAAGGACCAAAAACAGGAGAAAGATATGGGTAATGCATAAATGCATATCGTATAAATTTAACATTGCTAAAGGTATGAACGAAAGAGAAAAAATACAGCGACAAAAGTCTACAAGGAAATCAAAATATGGAGCAACTAAAAATCAAATGTTTCTATTAAAAAATCAGATCTTTTTTAGATAGTGACCCCCAAGGGTTTCAACCCTGTATGTATCCACCTTTGCGGTGTGTTTAGTACAAGCCCGCTGGCGATTACCGTAAAAACATAAACAAAAGACAGTAAATATCAAAAAGATAATGACTCCCAAGAAATATAAATCCTAGATAACAACCCCCGAAAACCCTTGGGGAGTCACGATCACGGAAAGATCCAAAAAATTCAAAAACAAAACCCAAAATACAGAAAAAAGCTAAAACAATCACGAACGGCGTATAATATCCTCGGCAGACTACAAGGCCATCTTACAGCATCCTCCAAATTGTAATCAAAACTATCGGTTCATGTTTTCACACTTGAATGAGCAAGCCCATATCGGCACGTCCATCTACAACGTTATTTTGAAGACCACTGCCTTCGTTCCGAGTCACTGCTGAAGCATCGTGCAGAAAAAAAAAAAAAACTTGGGCAGAAAAAACCTCATGGTAAAAAAATCACTCCGCAATTCGGTCACACACGCCATTTAGTCTGGGAAAAATTTACTGTTAAACCGTCACACACAAGCGAATATATATATATATATATATATATATATATATATATATATATATATATATATATATATATATATATATATATATATATATATATATATATATATATATATATATATATATATATATATATATATATATATATATATATATATATATATATATATATATATATATATATATATATAGTTACCTGTACGATACTGCTTGTGAAGTCATAAGTTTCTTCCTGGCACGCTTTCTAGGATGAATTGCTGGCAACAGGCCCTTTCTATAACTGGCTATATTTCACCACAGTCGACTAAATACCACTTGATAATTCATTAAGGAAAGCAGGGATTGACTGCTGGACACATGTGATTTCAATAAAATATAATTGGGAAAGTGCAGATGTGTTAGTACAAGACAGTTCATGGATGTAATGTTGAGAAAAGGAGTGAGGGGAGCCGGGGGGGTCTGATCAGTACGAGCTGAAAGATGAAACTTGAAAAATTCAACTTATGAAGGAAAGGAGTAATATATATATATATATATATATATATATATATATATATATATATATATATATATATATATGTATGTATATATATATATATATATATATATATATATATATATATATATATATATATATATATATATATATATAACAAGATCTGATGAATTTCAGGATGAGGTTATAAAATCAGCAGTTTGTAGGATGGGTAATACGGAGATATAAAAACACAGTGTAGTTGGAGAAGGGGATGAGAAGCTTAGTGAAGTGAAAAAATAATTGCTAGGGGTTCAGCTGCATCCTAGCTCACATTATATATATATATATATATATATATATATATATATATATATATATATATATATATATATATATATATATATATATATATATATATATATAACAAGATCTGATGAATTTCAGGATGAGGTTATAAAATCAGCAGTTTGTAGGATGGGTAATACGGAGATATAAAACACAGTGTAGTTGGAGAAGGGGATGAGAAGCTTAGTGAAGTGAAAAATAATTGCTAGGGGTTCAGCTGCATCCTAGCTCACATTTACTATGCTACTACTTAATTACCAATGCCTTAATAAAACAATCACCTAAAAATCAGGACCCAAAAAGGTATCCCCAATCGTGGTCGCATTTTACTGGGACTTTCATCCTCTCAATGGCCAATTTCTAAACAATGACCACTTTGAAATCACAATAAATATCGTAAATGGCAACTCTCCTAAGTCACTGGTACGAAAAAGACACAAGACAATGAGGAAAAGAGAGACTAACGAATATTTTGGAAACCTGGCTGTTGTCCTTTCCCTTGTCTAATGAATGTTTACATATTTCGTTTTCGCTATTATGTGCCTCCCTTATAGTTTTTTATGTCCCTTACAACTACGTCTGTTTTTCTCTTCCCGCTGAGAATTAATTCTTGTTTTCAACCCTTCTCTACATCCTTCACGAAACAGTACGTTAGGAAGAAATGAATAAGTCAACATAAAAATACACTAAAAATTTTGGATCATTAAAATGAGAATAAAAAAAAACGAAACTAAATCCATCTTCTCAACATTTTGCATTTCTTGAAGGAAAAATTCCCCCTGGAACTCAATCACAGACATCTCAAGCGCTGTGCTTCCAGGGGTATCTTCGTTGGGCCAGTCGGTAGAGCCGTGGACTAGCACTCGTTAGGCCCGAGTTCGAGTCTCCGACCGGCTGATGAAGAGTTAGAGGAATTTATTTCTGGTGACAGAAATTCATTTCTCGCTATAATGTGTTTCGGATTCCACAATAAGCTGTAAGTCCCGTTGCTACGTAACCAATTGGTTCTTAGCCACGTAAAATAAGGCTAATCCTTCGGGCCAGCCCTAGGAGAACTGTTAATCAGCTCAGTGGTCTGGTAAAACTAAGGTATACTTAACTTTTTCCAGGGGTGTCAACACTGCAGTAAAACATGTTATGTACACATGTCGGCAACTTAATGCAAACACATCAAAAACAGGCTGAATACAAGTCGACGACTTACTGGCAGTCCTAACAGGTGTTTCCTACACATATCCAGCAACTACCAAAGATTCATTATCCACTTACGGTCGTTGACATCTTTTCAACCTGTTAACGATATGTTTGTGATAAGTTGCCTACATGTTTACTGACATGTTTTACCGCAGTGTGGATACCTCCTAAGTGAACGTAACACTTAACTCATAAATAAAAGCCTTCCAGAGGGTTGGTACAGAAGTGGTGTGAAATGCATCATGAAGGGATCGTTACTCATCCTGAGTCAGAAGAGTTTCAGGCAGTAGGCCCGAGTTTGTAACTTTCACACCATGTGTAAATAAGGTGGTAACTGGAAGGATATCAATTACTGAAGAAACGTTAGTTTACTTCATATTAAATAGTTTATACTCCTTCTATTAATGTTTGCCCAATCATTATCTTTCGTGTTTCTTTAGTATCATTACTAAAAGGTAATTAAAATACTGAATCAAGATAGCTATCGGTGGGAAAGCACAAGAAATAGCAGACGAAAAGAAAACGACAGAGAAAAATGCATCAGGAGATCGAAAGGAAGCAGAAATACAGAAACACGATATTATGTTGTCTTAGATAACCATCTGGCGATAAGGGCATGACGTGTATGGATCTGTAGAGTGACGTTACAAGTACTACGGTCTCAGGCTTATCGAGCTTCTTGAATTACCTTGTTAGAAGGGCGTCTTTTTTTTTTTTCTCTCTCTCTCTCCATCTTTCTCTCTCTCGCACAGCTCTGTATAACCGATGCCTCGAGAGGATAATTAACACCGCAGCTCCTGTGTCCACTTTCTCTCTCTCTCTCTCTCTCTCTCTCTAACGCACAAATCGAAGGATTCAAAGACCTTCACCGTCACCAGCCTGAGAACATGTTCATAAAGCCCTCTCTCTCTCTCTCTCTCTCTCTCTCTCTCTCAGGCAAAAATTTATAATCTAGTATACCATCTCTTTTTTCCTGTAAATAGGTGTTTGGTAAATTACTTCAGATCGGAAGCGTCTCCTATGAAAAATCAACCCACTGATGAAATACATATTAGAGGAAATAAAAAAATCCTTAACTAAAAACAAACAAAATGAACTACAAACAAAACAACAGCAAGAACTATTACTGTGCCCACACTGAAGGCTAGACCACGTAAATACTCTGGATCAAAGAGGGGCTAACAAACAATATTTCAATAAGAGAGTTCAAACACCAAGTAGATATTAGGAGTCCCCATTAAAAATAAACATCTTCAGAGGTACACACAACATTAACTATTAACTGATAGATTCTATATAAAAAAAAAATATCCTTTTCATTAACAGAAACAGAGGAACAGAGGAACAACGAGGCCACCACATTCTAGTCCAGAGGAAGCACCTTTATAGACGAACAACGTCACTTCTTAGAACAACATCGGTAAACAACAATTAAGTAAGACAGGGCGGACTAATTAACAACATCTGGCAACAGGAAGATTAAGTAGCAGTGCAAATAAGGAATAGAACTGATAGGATATATATATATATATATATATATATATATATATATATATATATATATATATATATATATATATATATATATATATATATTATATATATATATATATATATATATATAGAACATACATACATATATATATATATATATATATATATATATATATATATATATATATATATATATATATATATATATATATATATATATATATATATATATATATCTTTATTTTGACTTTCCTTGTAAAAGTTATTGAACACATTATAAATAAACAAGCCTCCTACAGATGTGTGTGTGTGTGTATATACGAGTATATGTATATATATGCGTTTATATAAATATATACACATATACACATACATACATACGTACATACATACACACACATACACACACAGTCATACACACACACACACACACGGGCAGGAGGCTTGTTTATTTTTAATGTGTTCAATTAACTTTTACAAGGAAAGTCAAACGAAAGAAACAGCAGCCAAGAACCGGCAATCACGAATGACAAACTACGCCATAATTCCCCACCAAGCTCTAATCAATTGGCATTAGACTCACATGAATGAAGTTTTACACATAAATAGATTTATAAAAATATTTCATATACATATAATAGGATTTATATAGATATAAATCCTACTTGTATATAAGACTTCCAAACAATGCTAACTGCATATATATTTAAAACGTTCAAAATAATCTTTAATAATTATAAAGAAAAAGCTTTCTTGTGTCTTGAGGAGAATTTTGTATTACTTTCTGAATCGAAACTGACTAAAATAACATCACAGAATTGTGAAAAAAAGCTTTACAATAACATTAATGATTTATAGTCATATTAAAAAAAGGCAATTGTATTACTGAAAGCCCTTAAATAACTTTAATGATATAAAACAGCTTCAGAGTTATATTAATAAAACAATGAATGCTAGAAAGAACGTTAATCTTTAAAACTCATTAAGATAAGCTTAATGACTTGAAACATCTTTAATATAAAGATTGAATTATAAAAGAATCTAGATATACAAGTTCAAAAAATACCTCCAGTGTTTATTTTTTTAATAATATAAACAAAGAAACAATCGATTAAATACAAAAATTTAAATCACAAAACAAAACGTACAGTAAAAAAAACCATAAGAGAGAGAGAGAGAGAGAGAGAGAGAGATACCTTAAAAGCATCTTAGAACAGCTTCATCTCAGAAGGGTGAGAATTACCTCGTCGAGGCCTTTCCATGTTGATGGTACACTTTATATCGGCAATGATCAATCACATCTAATGTTCTCTCTCCCTCTCTCTCTCCCCTAGCTGCATCCAAAGCAGTCGACTAACAGCTAGGTACATAATTCTCTGCTCAGAACAACAATGATATTGAATTTTCGAGTACGCTCTCATTCGTCCCTTCTCGACTGGTCGGGAATTGAACAAGGGTCCCTCAACTTGTGAGCTGTGCCCATTACCACTGAGTCACGAGGAGAGAGAGAGAGAGAGAGAGAGAGAGAGAGAGAGAGAGAGAGAGAGAGAGAGAGGGGGGAGGAGATATTTTACACAGGACGTGCTCTAATCAATCATAAAACTCATGTAAGCGATTTCTTAATTTAAAGAATTACATGAAATTTGAGAGAGAGAAAAAGAGAGAGAGAGGAGATATTTTACACAGGACGTGCTCTAATCAATTATAAAATTCATGTAAGCGATTTCGTAATTTAAAGTATTACATGAAATTTGAGAGAGAGAGAGAGAGAGAGAGAG
>NC_089751.1:31530360-31547860 GCF_040412425.1 Macrobrachium rosenbergii | reverse complement strand
GTGAAGTTGCACTGACCATAACACTATCTCAGCTTCTGGTCCTGCTCACTTGGCATACCCTTTCCTCAGCCATACCATTCAGATGAAATATTGTATCACATTGCAGGATCAACATATCATCAAGGCCGCACCACCGTCTTACCCTTTACTTTACAACTCTTATTTCACCTTACGGGATTAAGGCCTCATCAGAGCCTTCAGCTTAATCCTCGTCTTAACAGTACCGTCTTCTTAAGTGGGAAGATAAATAATGGTTCAATTCCCCTCATTTCCTCATCTTTAATTTACCTATTTGCCTTCAGCTTAATCCTCGTCTTAACAGTACCGTCTTCTTATGTGGGAAGATAAATAATGGTTCAGTTCCCCTCATTTCCTCATCTTTAATCTACCTATTTCCATTCTCCATTATCGTTCCTCCTATATTCCTTCTTCTTCCTCAGTGACGATGCTGGTTTAATGTCAAATCAATCGCTCAATTTCATCATTCATTCTTATATCTATTATTCATTCATACACATACACTTCGTCCCATTCTCCCCTATTTTTCATACCTTCTTTTACCTAATCATCATCCTCTTCTTCTTTTCTCCTCTAACATTCTCCTTTCTCATATCTCTTTCTTTTCCTTCCGCTTCGTCGCTTCTTTTCCTTACCTTTGTCTTCCTCTTTGCCTATCTTTCATTTCCAGCCTTCCTTTTGCACTTGCCCAAAAATTTCTGTCTCATTACTTTCTTTTTCTTTCCTACTTATATGAATTGTCATCATTATTTTTACTCACTTTATTCCACATTATCCATTCCTCCCTCATCCCTATCTTCACCATTTTTCCCTTACTTTCAAGAGTCTATTTTGTTATGTTCTCCTCCTTTTAGACTTATCTTAATCTTCCTAATTTTTTTTTTCAGTGATCCTCTATCACATCATCTCTTACTTCCTTTCCATCACGTTCGCCCACTTCCTTTTCTTCCTTCCCCTTCCACACTTATCCTCTGCATCTCCGTCCACCTCCTGAACAAACAGCGCAAGTCCCATTTCAAAATAGCGCGCACAACCCAAGTCGTAACTCTTGCAACAACAATAAGAGTCGTTCGTCCACCGAGATACAGAGAAGGGACGCAGATGATGATGGCAGTTTCGCGCAAGATAAGAGAGAAACATTTGCCATTGCAAGAATAAAAGGATAAACGAAGTTCATATTCTGGAAAGAAAGGGTACACGAAATACAAACATTTTCTGGAACTGAATTTAGGAAAATACTGCGTGGTTTACTTTTATTCGGGGAGATCATCAAATTTATTTGTGGACATATTATGTAGACTTTTATGGGTTAAAAGGAAGAATATGTAAATATTTTTTTTACCATCTAAATCAAGCATACTCTGCTTTTTCAGACCTCATATCAAGCTGATATGAACGTTTCATTGTAGCTTGTACATCATGTTAAAGATTTATATATGCCGAACTAGATGACTTCCCCTTCTCATGTAAATAATGTACACACACACATATATATACTGTATATATATATATATATATATATATATATATATATATATATATATATATATATATATGTATATATATATATTTGTGTTGGGGTAAGCGACCCCACCGCCCACCTCCTTTGGAAGTCGGAGGGTACACTCAGTCAAGTAAGCACAGTGACTGTGCGTTGCAGCCCTCGACCCCCGGCCTACCGCCCACCAGTCTAACCAGCTGTAAATGCATAGTAGCATCTGCAGGGCTCAAGAAAAATAGCGTGTGTTTAGCAAGCTCATCCCCAGAGACTTGCTATGATAACAGAAGACTATACCTATCGGGTGACGTACCCTACAAAACAAGGGTTCATGAAGATCAAAATATATAAACAGTATGCCCAAACTAATACACTTACTTAAATGAAAAGCAGAGCTTATATAAATAAAACAGAGAAAGAGGAGAGGCTTACATATCTGAGGGCATCTATACGACTCGTCAGGTACCAATGCCCAAATACTATATTATGCAGTAGCTCCATAAAAGCAAAGGCAGGCCATGTGAATAAGGTGATTCGTGAAGATCTTGTGCTTTGTATTTTCGTGCAGTTGCAACCATTCTGAAAATTAATTCAAAAGTAATCCCAAAATAAATTTTTGATGCGTCGTTGCATATACTGTGGCATAGTGCTGATATTCGATTAAAAATCGCTGATTATTTTTCTTTGATATTCATAACTTGCTCATCATTGATGCATCAATTTTTTCTCTGAATAGGGCAATTTTCCTGAAAACCCTTCTGACAGCTAAGCCATTGGTAATGGAATAGCAAAAAAGCAAAGGGATTGCCGGTATTAACTCCCTCACGCTTGGTTAAGTTTCTTGATGTCATCCAATGATAATTCTTAATGCCGTATAATTTACTTGGTCTATCGTGGGGAACACAAAAAATGAAAACCAGATTTTTCAATTATCTAATCAAGGTTGCATGAGCGGAGCTAAATATTCAAAACATACCATCAGCTATAATGAGATTTACTATAACAGACTGGAGGTACTCCAAAGAAATTCCTAAGGACAGTGCCATACCACACACAAATTCCTGTTTATAACAATGACCATTAAGAGTAAAAACACTGCCAAGACGCAATGCTCCATGAGTTTTGTGAGCGTGTGTATAAACAAAAAAGCAACTTGAATTAGATGCATGTGACACAAGAAAAGATACAGAGGAGATAAATGAATAAATAAACAGCAATTAAAAATAAGAAAAGAAACAAGAGCGAATCCTAGAAGGTCACACAAAACGAATAAACCACCAAGTGGGGTAAGATGATCTCACTCTAGTCATGATTCTCGATTTTCGATGCCTCTTAAACACTAAGGCACTGAGAGAGAGAGAGAGAGAGAGAGAGAGAGAGAGAGAGAGAGAGAGAGAGAGAGAGAGAGAGGATATTATTTTTTTTTCAGTATTCCTTAATAGTTAATGGTAACCGTTTAACTGCCAAGAGCAGTGAGAGACTTTGCAACCTCGAAAAAAGACACACACATAATCTTTTACTCATTACTTCAAGACGTATCTCTCTCTCTCTCTCTCTCTTTCTCTCTCTCTCTCTCTCTCTCTCTCTCTCTCTCTCTCTCTATATATATATATATATATATATATATATATATATATATATATATATATATATATATATATATATATATATAAACACAAAAAACAAAAAAGAAAAATATTTTGTAATAAACGCAAGTAAACAGTTATTAATGCAATCTTTTTCACAAAAGAGAGAGAGAGAGAGAGAGAGAGAGAGAGAGAGAGAGAGAGAGAGAGAGAGAGAGAATATATATATATATATATATATATATATATATATATATATATATATATATATATATATATATATATATATATATATATACATATATAGTGAATCCCCTTAAAAGAAGCCTCATGAGAACTTTAATCCCTGTCAAACAAGAGCAAAATTGTTATTCTATGACATAAGAAAAATTTATATCGTAATAAACTTAAGCAAACAAATATCGACGCAATAACTTTTATTTCTTAGAGAGAGAATCCTATCCCAGTCGCAGGACAAGGTACACTTGATCCTTCGCGTCAGACGTAGCCTCTTGAGCATCCTTAACTTACAAGAGCGACACCAGCCTTCTGAGAAACCACACTCTGAACAGACAGACAAAAATATGGCTTGTTTGACGTGGGATTACAGCAAACACACACCGCCACAGGTTCTATTTAAGATACTGACGTGGGTGACGATGCTAATTTGTCGGAGAAATCTTCTGGTTTTACTGAGGATTTCAAGACACATTAATAATGATTCTAAACAGGGAAGTGGTCTTTTTCTCTGAGACGTTAATTATGTTGCTAAAAAGGGGAGTGGTCTTTTTCTTTGACATATTAGTATGGTTTCTAAAAGGGGAAGTGGTCTTCTTCTTTGACACAAATAATGTTTCTAAATTGGAAGTGGTCTTTTTCTTTGACACATTAATAATGTTTCTAAAAAAGGGAAGGGGTCTTCTTCTTTGGAGCAATAATAGTACTTCAACGAAGGGAGGTGGTCTTTTTCTTTGACATATTAGTAAGGTTTCTAAAAACAGGAAGTGGTCTTCTTCTTTGACACATTAATAATGTTTCTAATAAGGAAAGTGGTCTTTTTCTTTGACACATTAAAAATGTTTCTAAAAAGGGAAGTGGTCTTCTTCTTTGACACATTAATAATGTTCCTAATAAGGAAAGAGGTATTTTTCTTTGACACATTAATAATGTTTCTAAGGCGGGAAGTGATCTTTTTCTCATTTTCCTATAAAAAAGCGACACTTCCAATTTAACTAAAATAGGATGCATTCTCGAATTGGGACTTACTGAAGAGGGTGAAAACTTTGAGACAGACTGGCTGACTACTGCTGACGTCACAGCATCGATGATCACTGATATGTTGTGCTGTAAATCAAAAGGTCCAACGAGACAGCTCAAAATCTGACTGAAAATTAGAATTTAAGACGACCAAAACTTATCACAAACCCAAGTCACGCAAGTTTAGTGTAATTTAGCCTGAATGCACTCTCCAACAAGTCTTTATCATGACATTCCCATACAATATTTGAATGCACTATCCCATTCAATATTTGAATGCACTATCCCATACAATATTTGAATGCACTAAACCATACAATATTTGGATGCACTATCTCATACAATATCTGAAAGCACTTTCCCGTAAGTTTTTGAATGCACTATCCCATTCAATATTTGAATGCACAATCCAATACAATATTTGAATGCACTATCCCATTCAATACTTGAATGCGCAATCCCATACAATATTTGAATGCGCTAACCCATAAAATATTTGAATGCACTATCTCATACAATATCTGAAAGCACTTTCCCATAAAATATTGGAATGCACTGTCCAATATAATATTGGAATGCACTATCCCATAAAATATTTGAATGCATTGTCCCATAAAATATTTGAATGTACTATTCCATACACTATTTGAATGCACTGTTCTATACAATATTAGAATGCACTGTCCAATACAATATTGGAATGCACTATCCCATAAGATATTTGATCGCACTAACCCACACAATATTTGAACGCAATATCGCATGCAATATTTGAATGCACAATCCCATACAATATTTGAATGCACTGTCAAATACAATATTGGAATGCACTATCCCATAAAATATTTGAATGCACAATCCCATACAATATCTGAAAGCACTTTCACATAAAATATTTGAATAACTATCCCATACAATTTTTGAATGCACTATCCCATAGAATATTTTAATGCACTGACCGTACAATATTTGAATGCACTGTCCAATACAATATTTGAATGCACTGTCCCATACAGTTTTTGGATGCACTACCCCATAAAATTTTTGAACGTAGTGTCCAATACAATATTGGAATGCACAGTCCCACACAATATTTGAATGCTCAAACCTTCATTACTCTCACGACATTGCAATACAATATTACAAAAATATTACCTCATGCACTCTTTTCCTTTAACATTAAATGTTTAGTGCGGACACCAACGAGCAACCAAACGCAGAACCTAGCCGGGTGTGTGTGTGGTTGTGTGTTTGTAAGAGAGTAGAGAGAGAGAGAGAGAGAGAGAGAGAGAGAGAGAGAGAGAGAGAGAGAGAGAGACTCGAACACAAGCACGTAAAGTTACAGGGAACTTGTTGCAACCCTCATTGACTCCAATTTAAAGGGTATTTATGTCTCAATAATAATAATAATAATAATAATAATAATAATAATAATAATAATAATAATAATTAATTATTATTATTATTATTATTATTATTATTATTATTATTATTATTTATTATTATTATTATCCCCCAGTATGAAATCAGAAATGAAGAAACAACCAAATTTCAGCATGGCCTTATAACTGGCATCATGCAGAGCAAGACCACATCGCCCTCTAATCCAAGGAGGAAACATGGCACAACCTCAAGGGACAACTGCATCCAATTCGTTACACGAATATAATCAACGTCTCAGAATGATTCTCCTGATCATAACTCGCAGAGAAGCAAGAGTCTCTGTTTCTGGGCCGCGATGCTGTTAAATGACCATCATATGCTGCTGTTACAGTCATTTACATGACCAGCATTATCAGTCTGTTCAATAATAAAAACAATAATTAAACAGAAGCAACAGCTTGCCCCAAACTCATTTTATTTTCACGATCTAAAATGATCACCATCAACATGACGTGAAATAATTAGAACTCTGATAATACTACTGTAATATCATTATTATAAACATCAACGCACCAATAATATTTCTCAACGACTTCGGTATCGTTTTTGTTCGTCAGTTTGCTTTATTCTTACCCTCGCCAACAACACTTGCGTTATTGTTGTTGCAACTTAATTTTAAGTAGAACATATCCTAACGTTCACGCTCCTCCTGAATAAACAAACAATCTCTTCCACTTGTCGCATGAAATTGCTCGTATCGTCTACTCTGGTTACGACGACTCTGTCTTCACTACAACTCTCTCTCTCTCTCTCTCTCTCTCTCTCTCTCTCAGATCAGACAGACAGATACACACCATATATATATATATATATATATATATATATATATATATATATATATATATATATATATGTGTGTGTGTGTGTGTGTGTGTGTGTGTGTGTGCGAGAGTGGAGAGAGAGAGAGAGAGAGAGAGAGAGAGAGAGAGAGAGAGAGAGAGAGAGAGAGAGAGAGAGAGAGAGAGAGGGGGGAAGCGTTTTTAACGCACTTACATTCTAATCTTAAGTAGCATTCTTTCCATGTGAACGCATGATAATAATAATAACTAGGAAGATATGCAAAAGTCCCAAAATATGGCCAAATCAACTCTACGTATTTTTCCACATCCATTCCACCAAATACAGTACACAATTCTCATGTAAAATCTACTAGGGCAATTTGGTTCTGGATTATCAAATTAAAAGTTTCGTTAGCTTTTTCGCATTTCCTCTCCCATTCAACTCTATCGCTCTTTCTCTCTCCCTCTTTCTTTCTCTCCTTGTTCTTCTTCTTCTTCTTCTTCTTCTTATTTTCTCGGTTACTAACGAAATCACTGCTGCGTTCAACCTTCAACATTGATGGTCCTGACTTTAGCATGAGTGTCGAGTCTCTTACATCTTCTCCCTTAACAACAACAACAACAACAACAATAGTAATAATCATAATAATGATAATAGTAATAATAATAATAATATTCCTTATGGTAGGTATCTGTCAAACAAAATCATTTCAACCAAAAGTGTCCACTGATAAAAGTACATCGTTCAAAAATCATATCATAAAATTTCAAAAAATTTATTGAAAGCGACTCATTTTAGAATGATCAAAAGAACCTCCATATCAAAGGCATCAATTGAAACCTTATCAGTAGTTTTATCATCAAAAATACATTTCATTCCATAACCAACTGACCTGAGGTCACAGAACACGGGAACGTTACACACACGATATGTGCTCACAGATTTACATTAATTGGCCCCCAAAGCGTCAATACGCTGGTGCACTATGATTCAAATCCAAGCATTTTCCTTATAAGCCGTTAGTATTGTTACACACACACACACACACACACACACACACACATATATATATATATATATATATATATATATATATATATATATATATATATATATATATATATACGTACATAATATATCCTGTAAGCTGGGGAAAACACGCTGGTATGCAAGCAGTTACCCTGCCCAGGTAATTCCTTGGGTATAATTGTACTCAAGTTCCAACTTCTTTTATGACTCGTGTGGCCTGGGTGGCAGTGCACTGATCTTTCATTTGAAAGAACTGGGTTCGATCCTGATGTGAGTCAGGAATATATATATATATATATATATATATATATATATATATATATATATATATATATATATATATATATATATATATAATCTATATATATAGTCTACTGGTCACTTCTTACCAGATACATATGTAATTGTAATAACCAAGCTCTCTTCAATTCTTGAATTCTTCACTCTTTTTGGATACGCTTGTCACTGCGAAGTCTTAAGTCCAAATACTATGAAGCAATTCTGATGTTCTTAGCAGGATTCAAACCAGCACTGAATGCGGGTTCGAACCCTGCTACGGACATCAGAATTACTTCATACTCTTGCATTTGGATCTAAGGCTGTGTAGTGACAGGCGTATCCAAATTCGAGAAGTTAAGAGGACATGCAGGATCTCCATAAAAAAAAAAACTGCCTAGATGGAGTGGAAAATCGGTTGGAAATGAAGATCCATCAATTTCACAAAAGTGTAAGGTTACGTACGAGAAGGAATCAGAGCGATAAGACTTAGAACTCAGAGTAAATGTAACAAGCGTCTGACAATGTGTTTATCTGCATAGAGTTTAAGAAGAACCTGCAGTGAATACAGTTGTCTTTTACTCCAGAACCAATCTTTATCATGGGAAATGGGTAACTGGTAGAAGAAATAAATATACTGTATATAAAAAGGAATATATATATATGTGTGTATATATATATATATATATATATATATATATATATATATATATATATATATATATATATATATATATATATATACACACACATATATATATATATATATATATATATATATATATATATATATATATATATATATATATGTGTGTGTGTGTGTGTGTGTATGCGTGTGTGTGTCTGTATCTATACACACATCCAAACACACACATATACATATACAGTATATATATATATATATATATATATATATATATATATATATATATATTTTTTATATTTTTTTTTTTTTTTTTTTTTCGTTTTAACGTGCTTTTTCCCATTTTTATATGGGGTAAGCACGATGCCTTCTTTTGAAGGACTTTGATTTGGCGGTGGGGTAGGCCGTAGCCTCGATCGGCTGCCCTGCCTGACATCGCTTAGACCCCGGTAACGAATGTGTACATGTATTGTACCAAATCCCCAGCTCCCTTTCTCCTAGCAGCGAGGAGAACTGGGCGGTTAGGTCGATAGTTCGAGACGTGTGAGGTGTCTGTTATGGTTTTTGAAGATGTTGGAGTGGCTTTGTTTATGTGTGTATTAGTCTGTAACACCCATTTGCTTTCAGCAAACCTATCCGTTGATTACATACGCATATATATATATATATATATATATATATATATATATATATATATATATATATATATATATATATATATATATATATATACACACACACACACACATATATATATATATATATATATATATATATATATATAAACACACACACACACACATATATATATATATATATATATATATATATATATATATATATATATATATATATATATATATATATATATTATACAGTATATGGTATATTTCTTCTACCAAGGACCCATGTGTATGTGTCCATGTTTTCCCTCAAACTTTTTGAATACGCTTTTGCGGAAAGCTTTGAATCCATGCAGGGAAACAAATTAAGGGGACATTTCTTCCCTTGGGGGATTCGAAACTGCCTCCCAACCCTCAACCCCCCTGGCTGGGAATGTGGTGCTGCTTCTTTATTACGTTGTTGGTTAACGGGAACTTCACTCTTTCAAGAATGAGTGGATAAGAGTCCAACATGAGTAAGGTTTCAAGGCTTTCAACTGGAAAGAGTATCCAAACAGTATCTACCGTAACAGAAAAATTAAGAAGCCATTTTGCCTACTAAAAATTTGTTGGGCTAATGGATGTAACCATTAGGTACTCTCTCTCTCTCTCTCTCTCTCTCTCTCTCTCTCTCTCTCTCTCTCTCTCTCTCTCTCATAATATATATATATATATATATATATATATATATATATATATATATATATATATATATATATATATATATATATATATATATATATATATATCTATATATATATATATATATATATATATATATATATGTATACATATATATATATATACATAGTAAAATTTTATGAAGTTGGAGAGACAGATTTTAGAAACAAGTGAAATATCACAGTAACCAAGAAGAATGTACTTTTTCTCATCTTTCTCTATCCGGTAAGTTAATAAAAACTTGATACGAAATAAAAAAAAAACTTCAACAACGCAATCTACACTTCTTATCACAATACTAGTCATGATATTAAAACAAATGATAAAGGCAAAAAAAAAAAACACAAAGTGCACCAGTCCGACGGCAAGGTTCTCATTAGCATAATTAGTTTAATAAACATTCCTAGCTGGTACTTACAAAGTCGTAATTATTTTTTAGTCGAGTATTTGAGGAACCGCTCAGTTAATTTTCTTTGCTTATTTATAGCGAAGTTGAGGCTGAAACATTATGACAATAATTTGTGGATGCACACACACAAATATATATATATGTATATATATACACTCTATATACTGTATATACATATGTATATATATGTATATACATGTGTATATATATATGTATATATATATATATATATATATATATATATATATATATATATATATATATATATATATATACATATATATTATATAAACTTGATAAGAACCAACCAACATGCTTTCACGCAAATACATAAATTTCATAGTCATATAAAATCTTTCTTATTACCTCTGGTTTGGTTTCTTGACAGGAGAGAGAGAGAGAGAGAGAGAGAGAGAGAGAGAGAGAGAGAGAGAGAGAGAGAGAGAGAGAGAGAGAGAGAGAGCAATAAAACTGAGCTGGCATAATTCAAACGGTCTCCGAGAGAGAGGCTCATTTTTCGGGTGGCGGCAGATAAGCCTTTCGATCCGTCATCTGGGTGGAAAATAGGTCACACCGGTCCCAAATGAGAAGCGATTCGAGAAAGGTTGGGGGGGAGAGGGAGTTAAGACTCCTAAAAATGAGGTCGACGTCTCTGTCAAATTCAAATCTTTTGGTATAATTTGTTGAAATAAATCGATTTGTCACTGGCTACAAAAATAGTAAAAATAATTGTTGCCGTTTACTGAAATCAATGGCTTTCATGCTGTTAATCAACGTTTTTGTGCTTCCTGTTTTCTAAATATGCTTTTTTCTTGTTGATTAAGTTGCTGGATAAAGAAACATAAACTGTTACTTTCATCAAAGTACTTGGAAATCTTACATTTATCACACTCATCAGTGAGACCGTTACGGCGCTGCATTGCGACTTCTTCAATTAGGTATTATAATTAGAGTCATATGAAATTAAGAAAAATACTGTTCTCTTTCAACATAAGGTTTCTCCATTTCTAGATACCTCAAGCAATTTTGTTTAAAATTCATAAGAAGTCAATGTGATGGCTCGTCTAGACGTTAATTATAATGTAAACCACAAGGCAAAATGCGTTTAAAAAACAGGCAATGATTCATGTCGTTGTATATCTTTTCAAAACATTTAGGAACTTAGCAAAGAATGCCTAGCCAGTGGCCGCAGACGCCAGCTTCTCTCTGCAGAGATGCATCGAGTGAGCAGTCTCTTGTTAAACGTCTTGTTAATGTCAACTTCATTTTAGGATCGGATATTTACTTCCAAAATAAAATGTTTAAGGAGTCTGTTACATTGCTTAGGTGTCTTTGCTTGCTAACCATAAAAGCTCAGTCACAGTATCTCCTCAGTAAACTGCCACGTCTAGGGTTGTAGAGATCTTAAAATAAGATTATGCATATCAGATTGTGTTCAGAAATCAAACAGAAGTCCTGGACAAGAACTAATAACACCCTACCGTGTATGATCACTATCTTACCCAGCAAGTTAATCAAATGGAGAAAAATCCCAACGGCCAATAAAACTCTTAGCCGTGGCCAATGAAACTCAGCCACGGTCCGGTGGTGGCCTATGTTGTTGGTACCTATAGCGCTGCAAGAAGTACGATTATGGCTAACTTTAACCTTAAATAAAATAAAAACTACTGAGGCTAGAGGGCTGCAATTTGGTATGTTCGATGAGTGGAGGGTCGATGATCAGCATAACAATTTGCAGCCCTCTGGCCTCTGTAGTTTTTAAGATCTGAGGGCGGACAGCAAAAGTGCGGACAGCAAAAGTGCGGACAGAAAAAGTGCGGACGGACAGACAAAGCCGGCACAACAGTTTTCTTTTACAGAAAACTAAAATGGGTAAAGATGACAGACGCTACATAAATTCCGTCTTACTTAGCAAGTGAATGCCAATTTCCTCTTCAAAATCAACTATCCATGTGTGAGCAAAGGGGTCTGCCCTCTACTCACTTTCCCTTGCTCCCTTGGTTTCTATCTTATTTTATTTTGAGTTGGGTGAGCTGTTTTTTCTCAGTATCTCAAAACTTACTTGTCGGTAGCGTTGCATTGCAAATGAGAAGCTACGAATCCAGTCACAAATCACTTTGGCAAACATACCTGAAAGAAAAAACAAATATTTACATTAAGAACCGTAAACACTCTATAAATCTTAAAATCTCAACAAAAACAGGCCACATCATCTATAATAATAATAATAATAATAATAATAATAATAATAATAATAATAATAATAATAATAATAAATATCATTAGCAGCAGCTGCAGCACGTGAACTCTGATTGGAACGTCGATGAATTATTAATACTATTTCTAAAAGAATATCCTAGATGAGCGTTCTATGGCGCTTGCACATTATATAATATATATATATATATATATATATATATATATATATATATATATATATATACAGTATATATACATACATATATATATATATATATATATATTTTCCAGTGGAAGTTTTCTAAATGGTGGTTCATCCTCGATTCCGCGGTCAAAGTATAAGTGTGTCAGAGGTGAACAATATCTTGTCTTTTCCTGGGAGCCACTTACTTGCCTGAACTAAAGATAATTACACGCACACAAGCACACTCATACATACACACACAAACACACACACACACACACACACACACACACACACACACACACACACATATATATATATATATATATATATATATATATATATATATATATATATATATATATATATATATATATATATATATATGTGTGTGTGTGTGTGTATATTTACAGAATGTTGTCCGGGAACACACAACAAGAAGGAAAAAGTACGTGATGTATACCCGGCTAGTATCGGATATCGGTTGAAAACTTTAAATTGACATTACCCCTACAATAACCCTTCCTCCGCTCCAATTAACCTTCCGGGCAAAAGACCAACGAATATTCCCGGAAACGGACTAGAAAAAAGACGGACAAAAATGCATCTGGATCCACTTGAGAAGGTTATCTACGCCATACTGGAATAATACAATTAACGACTTCTCCATAAAAAAAAAACACACTTGAAGAGCGAAGGTAAGGGCTACGAGTTGAGTAGAGAGAGAGAGAGAGAGAGAGAGAGAGAGAGAGAGAGAGAGAGAGAGAGAGAGAGAGAGAGAGGATCGCTTGAAGAGGCGTACAAGAGAGGATGGGGGACCTCGTTGAACAAGAGGAGATGGATGAGAGAAGCAACTTCGTTTTTATGTTTTCTGTATAAGAAAACTATTCGCTGGCTATTTGTTTATCCATCTGCATTTTTTCTCTCCGTCCTCAGAGCTTAAAAACTACTGAGACTAGAGGGCTGCAAATTGGTATGTTGGTCATCCACCCTCCAATCATCAAACGTTCCAAATTGCAGCTCTCTAGCCTCAGTAGTTTTTATTTTATTTAAGGTTAAAGTTAGCCAGGATCGTGCGTCTGGCACCGCTATAGGTGACAACAATATAGGCCACCACCGGGCCGTGGCTGAAAGTTTCATGGGCCGCGGCTGAAAGTTTTTGGGCCGCGGCTGAGAGTTTCGTGGCCGTGGCTCAGAGTTTCACACAGCATTATACGTTGAATAGAAAACTCGATTGCGCCGAAGACACTTCGGCGCATTTTTTACTTGTTTGTGTTTGTCTCCCGCTTTCTGGGCCGTGCCACAATATTCTGCAGGTTGGATACCGAAGGAGACGATCTGATCTAATATCACGGGGACGTGATTGCATTGCCTATATTTTGTTTACAAGTAAAAACTAT
Organism: Macrobrachium rosenbergii; assembly: GCF_040412425.1. Taxonomy (NCBI): domain Eukaryota; kingdom Metazoa; phylum Arthropoda; class Malacostraca; order Decapoda; family Palaemonidae; genus Macrobrachium; species Macrobrachium rosenbergii. Next base: position 31,533,795 of record NC_089751.1, on the reverse strand, counting down.
TTCAACAGCATTCTGGGAAATATAAATCCCACGCATCAACTGCAGTTTGGTTCAGTAATAGAAAACTGATCTGAGACTGCATTGCAGCAGAGAGAGAGAGAGAGAGAGAGAGAGAGAGAGAGAGAGAGAGAGAGAGAGAGAGAGAGAGAGATACATACCTCAGGACTGCTTATATTTGGTTTACAAATAAAACCTGATGTTACCACTGCCTTCTCGTTCATAGATATTCGAAAGGTCTCCGGCAGTTTTGGCCAGAAATAGATACAGGATTCAAGTTTGTATTGTGAGAAAGAATGATGCTACTCCAGCAATTTAATAGAAACATATCCCATGCCGAGATGTTTTAACAAAAATTGATTACTCCCCCATGACGAAATGCAAATACGGTATGAGTAATACAATAAACTCATAAAATGACGTCCGTGTTGCTTATATTACAGAGAAAATGAAACAATGATTAACTGGTAAAAAAAAAAGTCATTACGAAGAATCAAATATTTAATGTAGGATCATGTATAAAATAAGTTGCATGACGCACGTCCTTTATTACTGAAAATTCTCCCGGATTCTTTCATAAGCAGTCTTTATTGTGTATTTCCCTTACGTCTTCTCAATTTTTTTCCATTATTTTTTTGCTCTTAGACGATAATAAACCAACTGTCTTGGCATTTTAAATCAATTAAATTTAGTTTGAATGTCGGCGCTACCCAGATCTTTTCTACCCTTGCCGCCGAGCCGCCCTCTGTCCCTCACCATCAATCTCGAATTATTGGTCTCTGCAAGCCTCCCTTTTGAAGCAGAATCTGACTCGGAAATCTTGTTTCCATAAAGTGTAAAGTCTTCACTACACTCGCTGTTAATTTCTCCAATTTCCCATGCATGTCTTTTACACTGTTTGATAATGAAACCGAAACCTCTTATCCTCAATTATCATTCCCAGTGTAAAGTCATTCACAACTTACGCATGCTTTTATAATAGAAGCCTCAAGACCACAGAACATAATGCGTATGAGTAAAAAAAAAAAATACAAAAAACCATGAAAAATGAGATCGCATAAAGTCTACGTCAGACTGATAAATGAACATCGAACACAACATTCAAAACATATGCACCAAGGAATAGCACTTTAGGGTATCATGCAATCAGTTTCTGTACCTATGTTATTAAGCATAGGAGACAAAGTCCTTCTAGTACCGAAAAGAGTTACACATGACACCTCAGAGGCACGAGGAGACTGACACACTGTGAAAGTAACACAACAACAATTCGAAGGACTTACAGGGTACAAACTCCATCAGGCATAATCTAGGAAGTAACAATGGCAGAATAATAAAAATCAGAGGGCTGTGGTATAAATATCATCAATTTTATATCTGTGTAAAGTTTTGTCTGCTCCAGGTCAAAATTAAAACTGGGCGTTCTCTATATATCCAGAAGAGTCAATTTATCCCTATGTCGGATAAATAGGGAAGGCTGCAGTCGGGTAGGGGGCTTGCCAAAACAAATAATGAAATAAACCGTTCAATGAGTTTTACGAACAGCTGGAAAAGGCTCGTCATAAATAACGACTCGGCACGTTTTTCAACTAAGAAGAGGGTGAAGACACTGCCTAAATACGGGGATTCATACGATAGCTGTGATGCAAATGAGCTTTGAACTTACCCAATTGTCATATTAAGCACAAAAATCGGTCTGAACAAGCCTGGACTCATATCTGTTATTCTACATATCACATATCATGAAAAAAAAGGTCTGAAAGCCCTAAATAACAGCTGATTTATCAGTATTCTATTGCTTTGTCTTCACTGCCATTAATAATCCTAGACTCTAAGTCTTAGGACAAAATAATTGACTATGACCTTGAAAAGCATTGAAATAAGTCGATTGGCTTAGTAAGTACAGCAATCTTCTTTCCTTCGAACACAAATAGCATTTCTAAATGTCCACCTTTCTGGAAAGCAATTTTACTAAATAAGAAAACACTTCCAACATCTTTCTAAACACTTCCAACATCTTCCTAAATGATGGGTAAGCGATGACTTGGTAGAAGTGGTTTAATACCCAAGTCCCACTGGCAGTCAGAGCAATTCAAGGCAAGCACGATAACATTCGGTTGAAAGTTGTCACAATTCTTTAAAAAGTTGTTAACTAGCTATCTATGGAATGGAATGGAATATAAACTTTGGCCAAAGGCCAAGCACTGGGACCTATTAGGTTATTCAGCGTTGAATGGGAAATTGAGAGTAAAAGGTTTTAAAGGTGTAACAGGAGGAAAACCTCGCAGATGCACTATGAAACAGTTGTTGAGAGAGGGTGGAAAGTAAGACGGAAAGAGAGTATGAACGGAGATGCAGTAAAAGTAATGAAAGGGGTTGCAGCTAGAGCCGAAGGGACGCTGCAAAGAACATTAAGTAATGCTTACGGTGCACCACATGGGGTGCACTGACGGCACTACCCCCGTACGGGGACTAGTTATCTATGGTCGTTCAAAATCTTACATATTCCTCCGACTCTGCAGGTTTTTGAGTCTACGCAAAATCCTGTCTGCCACCGAACTGATCGTAAACAGTTTTGAACTAGACATTGGTGACCATACGACAGTCGCACACAACCTTCAGATGACTTAAACAAGATTTTAGCCTGAAAAGTCTATCCGTAATGGTATTTCAGCTATTCAGATTAAATTAGATGGTCATCCTGTGACACAAAAGTTAGTGTTAGCAATTGACTTTCAAACACTGACATCCACCATGTTAGAAATATCTGTCTGAAACAGATCCAATACAATCCAAGAAACATAAGTAGGTTTCCTTATTAAAAACGATACGTGCCCATCAGCAGAGCAGATCTGTAAACCTCATCAGCAAAAAATAAATTATTTAAAGTTCCCAAACAGAAACAACATAAGACGCTTCGAAGTAAAGATTGTGTATACAATATCATCTTTTATAATTAATCAGGTTACAACAATTTGTGTTAATAAAGATTACCATTACTTAGAAATCACAACTGCAAATACTGATATAACTAGTTACTTCGCTCTATGTAAAATTCCCACTCTATACATGTAGCTTAACAATGCACATGCGCACAACTTGATTACATTAACCTAAATGTTTCTGTGATTCATTGGGTTTTCAGGTAAAATATTTTCCAGTAAAATCAACGCGGGTAACAGTGATTTTTTTTTTCTTAATGATTCAAAATCTAAACCCCCAGTGAACAGGCCACAAACGAAGCGCGCACAGACACCCAGCGAGGGATGAAGTGACGTCCGTTTAATAAGGCAAAAGTAATATTGCGCTTAAATGCTACTGAGAGATATCCGGGGTGGAATGCTAATTAAACGTGATGCTGCTCTAATTCTCGCAAACAATTAAGCCTCTTCCATTCAAATGAAAGGCTCGAGTGACATCCTCAACAGCTGGATGGAT